>NC_044502.1:7358951-7383951 GCF_902362185.1 Chanos chanos
TATGTCTTACTAGTTCAAAGTATGTACAGAGCTGGGATATATTGTTGACAATCAGGGCTTGATGGTAAAGATTGCCATAAATGGGCTTTTCCAAATACCCAAGATTTCACCTTTGGACTTATTTCCTGTGTCAACTTACATTGCGTTTTTGTTGGACAAAGCAATGAAAGCCAATCAGATTGCTGAAGTAAATCTTGATTCCTGAATTATTGAGCAAAATGGATGTAAACTTTTGATTAGAAGAGGAACTCAGTAGAGACGTATACTTTACTTAAAGTCCAAAATGACTTTTGGGAGTTTCTGTGTTGTCTCTGCTTGGCACGGTTCCCAAACGCACTTGTACCAAATCATTTTAATCAGCTTCTCTGTCGCCAAGTGACGGTGACGCGCATTCTCTCGTGCCTCGTTTTTCGTCTCAGATAAGCAAGCCTCTTATGGACCCCGAATATGACAGGCAAATAATAATGTCATTTTTCTTATAAACCTGTGCTACCACGGCAACAGAACGCTCCAATCAGGTCACGGTATTCTGTGACTTCGAGATGTTACTGAAATTGTAGAATCTGCCTAAGAGATTCAATGAAGGTCGATTTCATTTTGCCCAGGCAAACCCCGCCTCTCCCTCCTACAAAAAAAAAAAAAAACCTTAAAGAAAAAAACAGGAGTAGAATAGTACAGTGATGTGACAAATACAAGAAATGCTTTTTTTTTCCAATTTCAAATTTGAGATGCTACACTGTAATTTTTGCCTATGATCCATAGTTAATTCGCAGCTCAAATTCATTTACAATAAAGCATAACCTGAACTGTGGAGTAAAAAGTTTTCTAGTGTTTCATTATGAAATATGACATATAGCAATCTGCTCTTTCATATCCTTTAGGGTAATTGAACAATGTCGATTGAACAATGATTAATTATATTTTTCTCCTATGAACGCTATAACCTTGCACATCATTATCTTTTTAATTAAAAAAAAAAATACGTGACATATATACATGGAAATGACTGAGTTCACATTCAGATAATTGTTTTTCAAATGTTTCCTGTAAAGTACAGTCTGCCAAGGGCACCAGCCTTTCTGCAATGACAGACAGTCAAAGCACCACAAACTGGTGTGGAGAGAATGGTTTTGGACACTGGTGAAAAGAGGGCAGGAAATGAAGGCCCCTGTCCTGGTAAACAGTCAACAGCTGAACCACAAATCCACAAAGGACTGTACACTCCAGGGTCCTGCATGAAAGACTCTCTCTCTCTGTCTCTCTATCTGTTTCTCCCCTCTCACCTCACGCTTCAAAAGAAGTTCTGTCCTTCCAGGTATTTCAGGACAGTCTTGCAAATGAGCCTTCAGGCTAACAGGAAGCCTCATTCTGTGTGTGTGTGTGTGTGTGTGTGTGTCTGTGTGTAAGTATGTACGTTGGAGCATTTGTGTTTACGTGTGGGTGGGTGTGAGAAAGAGAGAAAGAAGGAAGAGAGAGAGAGAGAGAGAGAGAGGAGTCCCTGGAGGAGCAATGTGAGAATGGGAGGCGGTTAGGGAATGAAAGCCGCGGGAGCATGTTTGCCTCTCCACCCGACTGTCTAGCTATCTCTCCGCACTCCTGACAAGCACTCACCTTGAGTACTGAATCACTGTTCCCAAAGGCCCGGCAGGAGCCACTGATGAATTTTCACCAGGAGAATGCTGGGGTTATCTTCAGGGTCAACTTGACTCTAGCCACATTCATCAAAAGCCTCGAAGATTGAAACTGGAGGGAGGGAAGAGAGAGAGAGAGAGAGAGAGAGAGACTTGATATTGATGCGGAGGTAGAAGATGCAGTCGTGGGGAGATAGGATCATGTTTACACTGTTAGTATGCGGCTGAAATTCTGACTTTCTTTTTCCTCGTTTTCTTTTTCTTCGTTATCCGTCTCTCATTCACGCCAACAAACACACACACGCGCTTAACAAAGTTAGCGGTATACTTTGTCTGACTTCTGACATACTCAAAACTATACCATAAATAATCACACGCTAATGTGTACTTTAGGAAAGCACACACACACACACACACACACACACTGTATAGCGAAACAGCTGAGCCCTGAGTTCTGTTTTGTTTTGAGGGAAATCTACAGGATACAGACAGGTGTGGGAGGATTTAGCCGCTAGGGCTAGCATGAGGCTGCCTCATCACCACTGCCTCTCTGACCCTGGGAACCTCGGCATAGGAGGAAACATTCCCTGACCTTTATTATTGCTGACTTAGACACCTTTATCGCTGTGGATACTGTAAATTCTTATCTCCTCGGCAACCATAAGGTCATGCAATATACTGCGTCCTGGACCCCTGTGTCCTTTTGCTAGAAATGACAGCATGCATAAGCGTCCTTCAGGAGAACCTCAATCAAATCTTTCCCCTCCATCAGTATGGACCGTCTCATCCCAGTTGATTATGTTTTTATGGATCAGATATATGGGTTTTTGGTTTCGGACTAAGAAGACACCACTAGCCCTACGGTTACCCCACTTGTGTGAATGTGTGTGTGTGTGTGTGTGTGTGTGTGTGTGCGCGCGCTGGGGGTTGTGCTTATTTGTTTTGGTCACAACTTTATACTGACTGTGAAAATGAAAAAAAGGGGGATGGAAAAGGTATTTTCATAATGCTACAAATAGTGCTGCTGGACCCACAGATCATGTAGGAAACACTTGTTAGAATATGTAGAGAGAAAGGTGAACAAAAGCAAAAAACAAAACAGGAGAAACAAAGATGGAAACATGTTGTTTACAAAGAAAAAAAAAGATGAGAGAGGTTGAACCTTTAGGTTAATAAGTTTGTGTAAGCAGAATAAACAGGTCTCTATGAAGTTATCATTTGATAAATAGATAATGGATAAATAGATAAAAACATCAAAAAAATAACAATGCTTGTTTTTACTGTGTAAATAATGAGTACGATTTTTCTGTAGATATCAAAAAAGATTACAAACCCTTGCTTAAGCTAGACTCCTTCGACAGGCAGAATTTCTTTAACACACAACAAAATTATAAATTACATTGCACCAACTTCTTCAACACATAACAGTTTGTTCAAGGACGAGAGTAAACACTTGTGTTGTGCCATTGTGCTTTTATACACAAAATGTTAGTTTCTCGAAAGCCTTTTTTTCTTGATTTTTTTTTTTTTTTACATTTGCCTGGGTTATTAATCATGTCAATCTTCAAGTGTGTCTCTTGCCACCTTATATAACCACTTTATCTTGCCACATGCCACTGCAGTTTCGTCTCCTTCTTTGATGGCTGGCATAACGAGCTGCATAGCTGACTTGAAAACAATTAGAAATGGTCCAAAACGTTATGTTAGCGATACGCCAGTTATTTCCACAGCTGAAAAATGTCGACTTAATGTTGCTTAAAAGTTGCTAACAACGTTTTGATCACAAAAAGGCGTTACCTGGTGCCAAAATAGTGATAATATTCAACACCTTATTTACTTCGTATTGTTTTATGTGAATAAATAATCACGAAAACTTCAGTGCAATGAGTTAAAATGCAGGAGAGGGTTCCCCTTAGTGATGTGTAATGTTCTAGGTTTCAGTGATTTGGAATAAAAGGCAAAAAACACAAGTGAACTCTAAGGGAAATTTGGAGCCGCCCTGTAATGAGAGTTGCTAATTCTCAGAGACAGCAAACTTCAGATGTGATGAATCATTTTCATTTATTATGTGATCATGGGAGAAGCATTCCTCAGAGATGAAGTACAGTTCTCACTGAGGTAAAGGAGTGCAGAGCTTTTTATACAGTAACACAAACAAGTCCAAGGACATGTGTGGGGGGTTTACAAGATAACTTCTCTCATAGAGCACAGGATACTTGGTGTTCACGCTCAGGTGTTGCAGACACACAGAGGCCTTGTCTCAATCTGTTGTCTTAACAATAATAAATGCTCATTGTTCTAACACACAGATACATTTTTGCAGCATATAGTAATTAGGCAAGCAGAGGTCTCTATAATATTAATACTTCATCATGACAAAAGCCATGAGGCACATTTTAGTTCTAAAAGTTACAGCCATAAAGCAAAGCAATATATTTTTTTCCTACAGAACAGTGAAGGAGTAAAAGGAAGAGAAGCTTAAGGTCAGAACTGAACAGTCGACTTGCTCTCTGGTGATTTGAAGAGAGTACAGAGAGACTCTGGCAGGCATTGACCTAATTACTTCAAGTGGCGAAATGATCAAATTCACAAAAAAAAAAAAAAGGAAAGAGAGAAAGAAAGAAAAAAAGTCTTCTCTCTTATTTTTTATTTATTTATTTATTTTCTTACTAAAAAAAAAAAAAAAATCTTATCTTTTGATGACCTTTAGATTGGAAAGACACTAAATGTTCATTTTCGAAATAAAGATTAATGAGGCAAAGACAAGCTAGAAAAGTCTCAAATGTGCCCAGAAGCTTATGTTGCCCCAGTCTTGAGTTTCTCTCAGGAGTTGTGAGGTTTCACTCACTGTATGAGGGAAAGGTAAAAAAAAAAAAAAATGGTATAAAGGGTATGAGGTTAAATGTTAAGCTCTCTGGTTCTTGGAATTACTGCTAATTATATTTAGACTTTTAATCCTTTTAGACTGCCTTTATAACAGATGATAGAGTCTTGACAGTACTATATACCGAATGACTATGGTTGAAAAGGTCATTTTAAAGGCAGTGGATGTGACTGTAGTGAAATCATAACAGCACTGCGTGTTCTTAACGTAGTTTGTAATGCTGTGTAAATTGTCTGACACGATTTTTTTTTTTTTTTATATATGAAACACAATAATAGCACATGCATTGAGTTGAGTAAGTGAATAAAATATGCTAATCACATTCTATAGAACTTGTTATCACATTCTTTTGAACCATATGCTGTTTTACAAGTGATAAACATGGATCACGTTATTTGATGACATTGTGGTAAAATTGATGATAATCTTCAAATGAAGATCTATATACATGCATGCTATTGTGGACTCCTCTTATTCTGATTGTTGACATCGTTTGTTTGTTCATTTGTGTGTGTGTGTGTGTGTGTGTGTTCATGTTCTAGCCTTCAAAGAAGAAGAAGAAGAAAAAAAAAGTCATTACTCTCCAGTCAGGTTAGATTGAAACCGCTAAGGCATCTCTGCAACAAGGATCATTATGCACCAAAATCATGTTTGATTTTTCCTTCATTTGTCTTTCTTTCTTTCTTTCTTTCTTTCTTTCTTTCCTCCTCTTTTCAAATCACACTCTTTCACCCTGCCTCTTTCTTTTCTTTTACTCCAGTTCCAGAGGCTTCTATCACTTGTAGCGGAGTTTAGCTTACGTAGCAGTTAGCATGTCGACTTTCTCTGACAAAAGGGGCCATACAGCAGAGCAACATTCACAGCTTTGTCAAGAGGTGATAAATGACTAACCTTGTGCTCGCGACATACTCTTCCTGCAGGCTACTATTTAAATGCTAGGAATGCTTAATGTCTTTAAATCCCGCTAACCGGCATGCTAGCGTGAAATAACTGCTAAATGATAGAATGTCTTGAGGAGAGAGAGTCATGTCTGGCGTTTTCGAGTGTTTATTTGTCGCCCTCGACCAACCCCACCCCACAACAACTGCTCGCCGTAGACACTCCAGACTGTGCACAGGCATGAGTGCATGAAATATGCTACACACACTCTCTATATTGCTTGCTCTCTCTCTCTCTCTCTCTCTCTCTCTCACATGCACACATCTGTGCTCACATACCTCTGAATTGTCACCCGCACCTGCACACACACACACACACACACACACACAAACTGTCTTAATATCTCTTCCTCTCCTTCTGCTCTGTCTCTTTCTTACACACACACACACACACACACACACACACACACACACTAAAGCCACTGAATGTAGGGTGGCACAGACTGTAAGCAATGCATCATGACACCTGGGTTTTGATGCCTCAATAATGAATCACTCTGCCGTTTGTTTGCTGTCTGTAGCAAACATATAACAAGAATTTATGACCAAACATCACCTTCTATTCTGGCAACTCTTTTTAGTGCTGAATTTGAAAACTTGGCACAGAATCCTTGTTCTCTGCCATGCAAATTGGACAGCAAATTCAAACACCTTGTATAAAACACATTCCGTTTGATTGGCTTGTGACAAAATGGGACAATTTAGAGAATAACAACAACAACAACAACAAAAAAGAGACAAAAAAATGCTATCTCTCTGGAAAGATGGTATCGTCTTTCCCCCGAACATGTTTCTGCATTTCTGACATACGAAATGTGCTTTATGTGATATATGTTCGTGTCTGCTTCTGCTTACATGAACGGTTTTGGACACAAGGAAAAAGGCACAAGCATAAAACCGGTCTCTCTCTCTCTCTCTCTCTCTCTCTCTCTCTCTCGCTCTCTCTCTCTCTCAGTTTCAGTCCTGCCCCTCGAGAACAATGCTGCAGGCTAGGCATTCTTCTCTTGTGTCGTTCCAGAGTGAGTTTCTCTGAGGGTAAATGTTGGAAATGGGTCAGACTCTCTAGAGCAGCCATTTTGTGTTGATACAACATTAATATTTGATGGCGGCTAACTTACCTTAAGGGAGAAGCAAATATCAATGAAAGAGGCCGTCCAGTCTATGTAAACACATCAGAGAGAGGCACCTAGCACCGCACACGGCCTGCGATGCAGGGACTTCGTTAGTACCGTAATTAGGCCTCTTCTTGAGTGCCTTTAATTAGGTGGTGTTTGCAGAGTATCTTCTCTTGTCTTATTGTGGATAATGTAGTTAATCTATCCCCAAGGTCAGCGGTGTCTCACCGGCAAATAGATGCATAATGATAAGATTGGTCAGGATAAAGCTGTACAGGCTTCTATGTGCTAGAATAGGCAAACAAGCCTATATGCACACACTACCGCCATCCATTAAACACAAACAGCAATGACAACAGCCACTACTACCACCATTATTATTAACAATGCTGCTACTACTACTATAAACAGTGTCGCTACAACAACTACTATTATTACTACTACTTCTACTACAACTACAACAACTATCACTCCTCCTACCCCTCCTACGACTACTATTACTACTACCACTCCTCCTCCTCCTAGTACTACTACTACTACTACTCCTACTGCTATTAGTACTACAATCACCACTGCTCCTATCGCTACTACTATCACCTCTACCACTACTACACCTCTACTCACTCCTCATCCTCCTTACCCTACTGTTACTACCACTCTTACAGCAACTGTTACTATGAACTGTGCTACCACTCCTACCACTATTACTGATACTACTAAAACTACCACTAATACTACTAATAACGGTAAGAAAAGAAGAAGAAGAACATCATTCTGACATATCCAATATCATCCTGAATCTAATTCCGTGCTGTGCGCTGCGCACATGAAGCGGAGCTAACCTTGGCAGTTTTAATTGAAAAGGAAAGACATTGTGGCTGTAATAGAAAAAGAGAATCACCTTTGGCTGACTAATGTCATCCATTACATTACGTTTTATCTTGATTACCTCACAAAGCCCAAGTAATCTTGATCATGTGAAAATCAATGAAGGCAGGAGCTAATGACTTGGGAAGGATGACACCACTCTCTCTCTCTATCTCTCTCTCTCTCTGTCCACAGCCTTAAACCAGGTAACATTCTGCTGGTGGACAGCACATTGTGCAGGGGGAGTAAAATCACTGACTTTGGTTCGTTGACAATTATAGACAATGATAACACTGGAGTGGAAGGAACGGACCTGATGTCACAAAGAGCTGGCATGCACTGGCACTTGCCCACAGAGAGTATTGCTATAGGGAGAGAACCTCTAAAGATCTCCACTAAAGTGGACATGTGGTTGGTAGGCGTACTCTTTTTTTCAGTGCCTGAATGGGAATAAACCTTTCAGCCATCATCAGTCTCAACAAGACTCCCACAGAAGAACACAGTCCTTAAAGCCATTGTGGTTCAGATTCTTCTCAAGCCTGTCACCAGTAATGAAGCCCAGGCCTTTATCTGATTGGTTTACAGGAGAGAGGACCAATTTGACGTGCACCAGTTTAGTAGCGCCTTGAATTTGCCTCAGGATCTGAGGAGGTCCAGTTTGACAGGGGACCTGCAGAGGGGCGGAGCTGGTGGCTTTGGCTCTGCCGCCTCCAGCATAATCTTATACTGAGAGGCTGCATTTGCTCAATGACTGACAGCTCTGCTGTCCAATGGACATCTTCTTATAATGGCGATGGTAAAGGAGATGACGTGCTGGCCAGAGGAGTGGAGACAGATGACTGGAAGCCAATGAAGGTGGATTCAGTGGGATTGAATGAGTCTGAGTCATGTTCTCACGGCAGCAGCTGAAACAAGTGAATTGTGGGAGTCACAAATCGAACTTGAAGCAGAGAAAGAAGAATGAAAGAATGAATGAACTGCACCACTGACATGCCATTCTAAAGGATGGTCTTTCTGAAGATTCTTCAGTGCACTGCTGTCCAGACCATTGGAATGTGACGTAGACATAGACGTAGACGTAGGCTTCATTGTCATTTCAGCCATATACAGCTAGCACACAGTGAGATAAAACAGCGTTCCTCCAGGACCATGGTGCTACATTGAACCAGAACCATGTGGTCCACCCTGTTTTGCAGATAGTTACCTTTGAGGAACGGGAGACCATCCCTCCCAGCATTTCGATAAATGAACATGACGTCTGCCAGGGGTTCCGAGGATTTGTCTGGTACGCGTTTGCTTAGGAAAACGACATGGAAAGTTTCTGTAGAAGTACACTGATTTCACAACCATTGACTTACTATTCCAGAGCGTAGCGTTAGCTTTGAAATTTCCCATACAGTTAGTCATGAGAATGTAAACATACCATACAGTGACGGACAGCCACACGCACTCATAGTCGGTGCGCTAATGTTCTGAATGCACAAAAACAACCAAATGTAATCAACAAGCAATGTGCAGAGTCCTATGCAGAAAAATAAAATGTCAATGACCCCTTCTACAGAGTAATGACATATGTATTTACTGTACGGGAACGTTAATTAGAGATTGAATTTCAGCATATTCGCTCTGTACAAAGACCTCACAGCTTTCCTCCCATTTATTTTGTAAAATTTAGTTTTCCTAGAGTGTTTTCATTTTGAGGCTTTTGATGTTGTTCTGTTTTGTTTTTTTGTTTTTTTAAAAATGGGGTGAGTGGGGAATTGGGGGGGGGGGGGGGTGTATGGTCTCTCTGGATACAGATTGTACAGTTCTGTTAAAAGAATGAGAGATCTTTTTGTCTAGTGTTGGTTCTGCCTTTCTTCTCCAGTTTTTTATGGATCCGTCCATGTGAAATATACCTAACGGCATTTCACAACAGCTTATTGACTGACAAATAAAGGCGCAATTGTTCTGCATGGATGCTTATCGATGTGGCCCTCTTTTTGTGTGTCTGCTCGCAGTGATTTGTCACTTGGTGTGTGTGTGTGTGTGTGTGTATGTGTGTGTGTGAGTATTTGCTTGTGTTCTACGTACATGATATTGCTATTTTCACCTGGAAAATGTATTCTCGTTTGACATAATCAACCTACTTCTCCAGGAGAGAATAAGAGACGTTAACATACACCTACAGGCTATCCAGCTCATTTACTGTCAAATATAAGGTTGATATATACTGCTCAAAGTATTTGTCTGCAACAAACAGCTCCTGCCTGTGAGGCAACATTTTAATGAGCTAATGTTGTGAACTCAACCCAGTGTTTACACTTCAATATTACACAGAGAATTCAGCATCAGATCCTAATTTGACTCATAAAACGTAGATCATTTGCACAATGTCACCAGTCTCAAAACCACAAACATTTAGGCGCTGTTGCCATGAAACCATCTTGCTCCTGTGGGTAGGCTAAGCAGTGTAAGAAACTTCTAGACTCTTCCTGACATTTCTTTGTTATTCGTAAGGTTTCTTTACGCAAGCTGGCCATTCTGAAATTACCTCTGAACTTTTTCCTTCTTTCAGAATTCTTCTAGAAACTTCGTAAATACATCAGTCAAATGGTCACTGGGGTCTTCTGTCTCTTATGTCAACATAATGTTTCCTCTTTGAGGTTAAACAGTTGTACAGACTGTTTGGGTGTCTTGATCTTTCTTGGGAGAGCTCAATTAGATTACACAGAATTGACATTTGCATAGAGCTTTTTTTTTTTTTTACCACATTCCTGTTTTTAATTAACTTCATATTGTTCATATTGTCAAAGTCCCTTGACCTCAACCTTGTACACAAGCATATGGGACACACACACACACACACACACACACAAAGCTGTAAAAACATTACAATAAGATTGAAAATAATGCCTTCAGGGTTATCATATTTTTTTACACACATATTTCATGTTATTACGCAGTTTATTCGAGGTGAAGTCTTTGAGTGAGACTGGGACATAATACTCGATCATAAAACACATTTTGCTCCAGTTTATCGTATTTGTGAGCGACGGGGATAACTTTCTGTGAGTTTTATTGTGATGTTTGACATTTGTGAATAAGTAACAAACATTTTATTTGTCAATTTATACCGTAAAAGGGGATGTTTGGGCTTACGACTTGTAGGGAATATTTCAGCATCTGTGATGGTTGCTTTTTTTTTTTTTTTTTTTTTTTGGAGTATTGCATAGCATCATTAATTTAGAATGTTGTGTTTTATTGTCCAGTTTTGGTCAGGTTCTGGTCGTGAAAGTCTGACATTTATCAGATCTAGTCCAGAGGCAATTTTACCCATGGCTAAGAGAATGCAGAGGATTGCCTCTTTTATTCGATCTACTCCCTCCCTCCTGAATCACGCCGTAAGGTCAATGGGATGTGATGGAGTGACAGAGAAATCAGTTCCTTGAGCCCAACCAACTTAATTCTGCACCTAATGGAATATTTGCCCTTTAATACTGATCTAGGGAGAGTCACCCCCCCCCCACCCCCCCAAGTACTTTAACTGCTTAATTTTAGGTACGTACTTTAACCATATTAGGAAAAACTACAATGCTGACGATGGCTCAGGGTGAAAGGGGTACTTCTACCGGGTCCTCTAATTGTTTCAGGGGTCTAAGTTCCATAGCAGGGTTAATGCTATGCCTTATGCCAGAGTTAACAGGAGTGCCTGTGTTGGTGGTATTTGCCAGTGAGCTGGCTTGCAGGGAGAACACGAAGCCCCTCCAAACATACACCATGTTGCCCTCAAAGAAACAGTGCTTTTAACCTGCATTAGTAAGACATGGCAGGGACGACTTAATATACAGGTTTGGAATGAAACGTATCAGGTTGTTGATGCTAGGATACCTGTTCAGGTATTACCTGAGGGTTTTTGGGGGTTTTTTTTGGAGACCTCTATTTGGTGCATATATGTTATGTCTTGGAATGCAGTACAATCTCATGAGCTTACCTTCATCTGATCGTAGACTAGACGGGCTCGACGTTCAGTTAAGCAGATATGCATTTAATTACATGACATAAATTATATAACATAGACTGTGGGCATAAAGGAGTGAGAATAAATAAATATCTAATGTACAACATTAAGATATATGATTTCCACCTCGATGGTGTTTTACCTTTCTGCTGATTTATAGCTTTTTATAGCGGCAGAGGATTCTCACACTGGTTTAGAATTGCAAAGCATTCGTGGAGGGGGAAAAAAAAGAAGAACAAAAAAAATATCCCTCTAGAGATGTTTAAGACCTTGTTTGTCTCTCACGGTGTTTAAATACGAGTCGCATATTTGTTATTCAGCAATTGTGCGGCAGTATGTCGACAACAGCTCAACATATGTCGCGCTATTGTCTCAAAGCCGCTGTTTACCTAAGACCTCGTATTTGTTTAGGTGAATGCAAGCCTGTTAAATGTCTTCTCTTGAGTTGTATACAGCTGGTGCTGTTAATTCTTTACTGCTTTTATTCTCATATTTTATTCAAGCTGTTTATTTTAATGTATTCCTGTCAGAGAGCACGTCATGAATGTGAAATTGCAAATGAAGTCAATCTCTGAGGCTTTGGCTGTTTCAAAACGAACATGTGTCCAATTAATCCCTCTCTCAACCGGCTAAAAAAATCGTCAGAGGTTTTCCCCTGCCATTTGTACAACAAAAGCACAAAGACGGTTATTTTGGCCATTTGCTCATCCCATGGCTACCATACTTTGTTTCATAGTTCCCACTCTGTTTTATTTGTTTTTTGCTTTGTTCTCCGTTGAGAACGGTATTATTGTATTTACGGAACGTGTAATTGAAATGTTCTGGGAATGGGTTTAGGCTTGTGTGACGTGTTTTTGTTTGTTTGTTTGTTTGTTTGTTTGTTTTACAGTTGTTGATGTATGTCATTTACTGTGGTTTCGATGAGCTTTGTGTCTGACCATGAAATAAAGATTAAAAAAGTTCACCACGTGTTCAAACTGAATCGGTACTGACACCGAAACGAGACGCAACAAACTAAATCAGTCGCAAAGATTTCAGAGCTCATATTCATCACCGTGACCTTCAAAAAAAAATCCCCAAATCCAAACCGTTAAAGAAAGAAAAAATTGAGGCAAAGATATTGTGGACCAATATCTGAGAGAATTCATCCAATACTCACTCTCTGTGATCTAATACAAATTGGATACTTTTGATGTAATATTCGTTCTAATACAAAGTGACATTGTTAGTATGAAATAGAGGCTGTTCACCTAAAAGCCTCTTTATTTCACGGACCGATTTCTTTATTGTGACGAGCATGTTGTCCTGATGGTGGTCAATGCCATGCTGATGGTCCTTTTTTTTTTTTTTTGGGTCCTGAGTGTCTGCCATGGAACAAAATGGGGAAAGGAGTGGGGGGAGGGAGTGGGGGGTAGAAATGGAGCCATTAATAATTCAAAATGAAAGAGCCCCATCCCAGCCTATTACAGCCAGTAGCCCAGAGTACATCTCTGGGCACGACATCCATTTATCAATTAGTGTGCCATTTCTCAGGAATCCACCATTAACCCTACCAAGGATATATCTCATCCGTGACAAACTGGCTGTTTCCAGCCATCCCAGTGCATCCCAGTAACACCCCCCCCCCTCCACCTCCCCCATCCACTCCAATGCATACCAAGAGACGAATGAGAACACACAGTCTGTACACTTTACCCTGAAATGGTTAAAAAGAAAAAAAAAAAACTGTAAAGCTTGAGATAGAGATGTGTCACTTCAGCCAATCCAAACACTACTCAGTAGCCACTCTCCTAACAAACAGAACTTCCCTACTGCATGTAATGGAGATACCAGAATTCTCTCTGAGTAAAGAGTACATGACCTGAGATCAAATAAAAGAGGGTTTTGGGGTTTTTTTTGGCTGTAATTGTAACCTTGGGTAGTTTTGGTAGATGTTTCAAATTTGACCGGAAGGATCTTGATCCAAAACTGAAGAAACGAATAAATAACATCAACTAGAGTTGCATCAGATGAAGGTATTGGACGGTTGCGTTTAAAGACCCCGTAATAATAAGATTTACGGTTCAAACCGTCTCCGGGAAGTTTTGGAATGTCAGTGATCTAACATTTCCAGCTTATAGCATTTAGGTCACTGGAGAGCAAAACTGCATTCCACGTTAACTTGTAAAGTAATACACTCTGCAAAATCTTTAAAGCGCTTAGTGTCGTAAGAGGGTATTAATCCCTCCTCGTGCTGAATTAAACATAGATTTTAATAAGACAACGTCAGAAAGCTATTTTAAAAGTTACCTCCGTAAACACGTTTTTGACATCCTCAAAGTTAGAAGCTCAGAAGTCCTTCTGCTGAGAGGAAAAGAAGCAGAAGAAGAAGAAGAAGAAGAAGAAGAAGAAAAAGATGATAGCTTTAAATGGATTAACTTCATCAAGCTCTACAACCCTTAAAGACAGGACATTTCTGAAATATATCAGAATAAGAAAGTAAAATTAATTTCAACCAGCAATACTGAAAGTTTGTGCTCTAAGTTTATTTAAAACTGATTACTTCAGCTTCACACGGAGTAGAGTAGCATCATATACGTGGATCTTGAGGTTTTTCTTGAGACACAGTCATGATAAGCTTCAAGAGAGTACAATTAACCATAAAGTTAATTGCAACATTAGGAAGAAAAAATAGATTTAAAGTGTTTTTTTCTTAGTTAAACTCTGAAAATTCTCCAAACACTGTAAGAATAAAATATATACATGCCGCAAAAGAGGTGACTTCAAGAGGGAGACGGAAAAAAAAAAAGAAACCAAATGTCTTCTCTCTCTCTCTCTCTCTCTCTCTCTCTCTGACAGGAACATTCTCCCTGAAAGAGTATTTGGGAGTGTTAGGCATTGACATCTCATTGGAGCCTGAAATTCAATTTAAGTTAAAATTCAACTTGGAAAGAATTTGGTTGGACACACCAATCATTTATCAATCAGTTCTGTCAAGGATTGCCTGTTGGGGGAAGGCATGTTTAGACCACAAAGCATGCCCCCCCCCCAAAAAAAAAGCCCACGCAGGCGGGCGTGAATTTGCTCAATCAGATTCAGCATGCTACCATCCCCTCTGCCATCTGTCAGTGCAATTTTAGTAATTCTGGAACTATGTAAACTTCTCTTTCTCTTTATTCCCTTAGCAATACACTGAGCAAATAGAAACTGGAGGCAAACTAGATTCTTTGTATTTGTTTTTTTTCTTTTAAGGGGAACAGCATCGGTTGTATGTGGTGTACAGAGATGATTCAGTGTGATATTTGAAAAAAAACAAAAAAAAACGTATCAATTTAGATTGTTTACCGATTACACGCATAATTTGATTAAAAATTAAATCAAATACCACATTTTTATGTATAATCTCCCAAAGTAAGGAAATTATGACACGAGGGACAGGATATTAAGCAGAATAAATATGATAAATATGTTTGACTCTAAAGACAAGGTCTCTCTGCATTTTTTTTCCCCCCTCAATAAGAGATAAACTATTATAGAAAATGTCCGGCTGCCGCTGCTATTCATATGCGGTCGGAAGAGGAAAATGAGTTTAAAATAACTGCACTTCTGAATGTATTATGAGACAAGACGGAAATTGAATGAATGTCTTCTATTTGTGTCTTGCTTAAGGTTCCATTTAACCCACAGCGAGGAGTAATGATCTTTAGATAGACTCCACAAACTGTAGTAAAGTGTGACATGGCCCGTGGAGTCACAAGTTTCACCGCTTTCTGCTTGGCTTCATTTTCAAAGTCTCCATCTCCAATATCATCAGTCAGTTACCACTCTGTTTCCACCCTCAAAAAGGGAGGCAAAATCTAGTTTAAACACACACACACACATGCACACACACACACACACACACACACACACACACAAAATGTGCATTATCGTTCTGGTTCTTATTATTCTTTGTTATTAGCTGAATAATATTCTCAGCTGGTGGGAGTTATTGTGTTCACCGAGGACAGAATGAACAGATTCAGTATTGGATTTTTTTTTTTTTTTAAGATGTCTCAGCTGAATGCCAAAGATTCTGTGGATCCTGGGAGAGCTTTGAGACAACACAATAATAGCAAGAGCTTCTTTTCAGCAGTCTTGTCCATCTCAAAATGGCACTATTTACTTGTGTCCCTGTGCGTGTCTTTGTGTGTGTGTGCGTGTGTGTTTTTGTGTGCGCGCGCGTTTGTGTTTTAATCAATCTCACCGTAGCATTTGATGTTGGGTGGGATAACCAAAGAGAACGAGTCCTGACTCTTATCTTAGTAGAGACATTAGAGTGAGGAGGAGTGTATCGGCTGAGGGAATTAAAGGGTCCTCCTTCGATGTGTACTCTAGATTAGACAGGAAGAGAAAACACCATTGTTTTTCCTTCTCCGTCCATAAACCAGATGAACAGGCCCGGTTTCAGGTCACGCCTCCCGCCCCCAAAAGTGACAATTACAGCAGGGAGGCCGAAAATCTGTGTAATCTCTCAATACGTTTTCTTCTCTTGTTTTCCCCATTCATCTGGGTTTTTTTTTTTTTTTTCTTTTTTATCTGTTTGATATTTTGTAATAGAAGCTGCTATCCTCAGAATTGTCTGCGGTGTATGGGTGGTTTCTCTGAAAAAAAAAAAAAAAAAAAAAAAGGCTTTTGGCTTTTGGCGTGGGCCAGATAGATACCAGGGGTTTTTTTTCTGTGATGTCAATGAGTAATACAGGGGAAAAAAGAGATGAGCTGGAACCATGAAAAGCTCCTCTATAGTTTACATATGGTGCCCAAATCTTGCCCTGGGGGTCCCCACCCCTGCTGCTTTGTGCCTTGACCTATTAATTAGAAACTAATTGTCACAGGAAGCCTGCGTGTTGCGCCGCTCATTCAGCTGGAGATGACGGTGGCTGGTTTTTTATGGAAACCAGCAGGATTTGCGGCCCTCCAGGGCTGGATTTAGGCAGCCCCTGTTTGACAATATGAAACAATAGAAGATTTGACATGGAAATCACAAAGTGTCATAACTTTCCCCCTCAAAGAAAAGAAACGATTAGTTCTCCTGACAGACAGTTGGACAAGGATAAAGCCCCTGTGACTAACAGACTACCCTCTTCTATTCATATGCCTCTGTGTACAACCTCCCGCTGATAACTGAAGGATTGCCTTATTGATTATAATTCAACCACAAGTATTAGCTAGTATTCCGGCGAGGGAAAGTATCATTGTTGCAGGCACGCACGCACGCACGCACACACACACACACACACACGCACACACAGATGCACAAGCAAGCTGAGTTCATTACTGTTGAAGCATCTTCTGGGAGAAGGCGAATGAGCTTTGTAAAACAATTAGACAGGGTACTCCAGTGCAGATGGAAACCACCACAGTCAGGTGTGAAAGGAGGAGAGGATTTCTCCCTCTCATTACGCCACTTCAGACTAAGACTCTGAAACAACAGGCATCTCTCTCTTGCTAAGCTACTGTACATATGCTATTCTGATTCCAAGTCAATCTGAGAAGACTAAGACACACGTGGACACATTTAACAGTGCACGGTAATCATGACTGCCCCTTTTAAACTTTTGAAGTTCGTATAGGATTTGAGAATTACGTTCCCTAGGTCCTTTGTTACTTCATCGTACACTATGCATTGCCTGACGACACCTGCACGAAAAACAACATATTTTTGGAAAAAGAAAACCATACGCGGTAATGAACTGGATGATGTCTTCCCGGATACATGGGCACTTCTCAGGACGAAGGCATTTTTGACCGAGGGATTTGGATCACACTGATTTTATTTTTCTGCTGAAAAAAAAAAGACTGATTGGGGTTACCAGGGATGTGTGAGGAATGTGCTGAAAAACAGAGAGAGAGAGAGAGAGAGAGAAGAGAGGAGACACTGGACTTGAGGTGGGAGAGAGAGGCGGATTTGCAGTGAGTCCAGAGCCTCACAGAGGGAACTCAGGGATCTGTGTCTCTTTTCAAAGCGCCTTTGATGAATGAAGCCGAGTGATTTTCAGGGACCAAGGTTGGTATCTCCGGGGTAAAAGGAGTACTGGGATGCCATCACCTCCTAATCCATTTCATGTCTCAGTGCAGTTGTAGTATAAGTGCAGAACACACCACTTTTCTTTCCAGGCCTTGAGACAGTTGTCAGCCATCCACCTTGCATGCCTCTACCTCTTTGTCTCTCTCTCTCTCTCTCTCACCTCTCTCTCACACACGCACACAAGCACTCATATACACACACAAGCGCGCACACACACACACATGCACGCACGCACACACGCACTCTCGGGATGTGCAGAGAGCCCAGTATTTGTATTTGTATCTGTATTTGTTGAGGCAGCAAAATTATTAGTATTTGTATTTGTATATGAATAAGAGTGGAAATAGGCATCACAATCCTGTTTTTGTTTTTGTTTTTATTCCACTTCTAACTCTAGGGTATTAAAATGTTAAAAAGTTAAAAAGTGTTTTTCAATAAACTACAATAATTGTGAACGCTTAAATCTAATATTGGTTTATGATTTTCATAAACCCAGCAGTAAGCATGTATAACCATAAACATCATTGAAAACAAAATCATTTTGAAACTAACATTCAGTGCCTAATGCACACTCAACTTTGCTAGAATACCTATAAATAGCAGTCTGTTTCTCCAGTGTGATATCCGCGCAGTGTGTAGGTGAACTAGCTAGTAACTACACTGCCAGAGCTAACGTAGGCTAATCTCCTCCTCCCGGTCAAACAGACAACTCCACTTGACATCTTGCAGGTCCAACAGGAAGACAAGAGACAAGTAACGTTATAATTAACTACCTTAGCAAACCAGTTAAGTAAAAAAAAAAAAAAAAAAAAAAAAAAAAGCTAATCAAAACAAAATAGTGGCGTAGCAATGTGCTACGTTCTGCCTATATGTTAATCAGGCTACGCTGCTCCTTTTTCAGTCTGTGCTCTTTCTCTCCTCTCCACTCATACTGTCTTCCTGTCACGTCAGCACAAGCAGGCGGAGCACAAATGCCCACCTCACTCACAGTTATGAGGAACGCCAGCGGTTTGTTTTTTTTTTCTTCCTGGAAACAAATCATTTTTGAAACATTTGTACAAAATAAATATTCATAAAAACCCACTACCTGTGCTTTGCCGAATACCACGTTCAGATTCGGTTCCACGCCGAACACACACACACACATGCACACATTCTCACACACTCTCTTACTCTCTCTCCCTCTCCCTCTCTCTCTCTTACACTTAGGCTGTGTCCGAAATGGCATACTACATACTACTCATATACTGATCTTGACGTAAAAGTAGTAAGTAGTATGCAGAACATGAAAAATGAAAATTTTGCAGTACACGACAGTTACCCGGACGAGGTACTACTCTGGTGAAAATTGCCAGTATACAGCCAGACCTCACTTCGTCAGCTACTGCATCCGATGAGGCAATGCGGTGATTTCCAACTGCCAAAAAATTTTAAAAAACATGGCAGAAAGCGACAGCAGTGGCTCCAACTTCAACTCCAACTGCAGCTCTGAATATAAATGTATCAGTTGCATATTTTGGTGTAATAAGTCTTCATATGTTGTCTTATGGGGATACTTTTGATAGACGTTTGTTGTAGTCGTGTGTTCTTCGTTTTTAACAGAACAAATAGCCCAACTGATAGCGAATGTGTAGTACACTACATGAAAGTTCTCATACTTACTGTATATACTATCCTGTATACTAGAGTGGGGAGTAGTGTACAGTACACAGTGTATACTGGGCCAGTATGCAGTAAAGGCTATATGGGCCTACCACTGCTGTATTATACACCACGCAACACCTAACAATTTTGTGTGGTTATCAGAATATAGCCTTAATATTACATATAGGCTAACCGATAGAAAGTTACGGCAAGGAAGGGGGGCAGGCTTCTGTACCCAGTCCCACCCAGACCACTGACTGTCATTAGCATTTGAAAGGCCAAGCCATCAGCTAGCAACTGTAGTCCCGCGGATGCCTGAAAACCTCCATCTAACAGCTGTATTCAGACATTTGCGGGAGCTTGCAGGCCCGCGTAACAAAGTTCTGCAGGCATCCGAATACCTCCAGCAAACAGCAGGTTTGGCGGAAGTTTACTTTGTCCTGATATTTCCAGATACACCACTTTTCACACAGTGCCAGTATGGCATTTCAGACACAGCCTTACTCTCTCATGCTATCTCCAATAACTGACTTCCTCCCATCTCACACCCCGTAGCAAACATTTCAACACTCATACTTTTAAAAAAAAAAAAAAAAACTGACACTAGACATGGAGGAAAAAAATGAGAATCCATTCAAAGAATATGCCATATAATTAATACTATAAAGGGGGATGTTTAACAGACAAAGAGCACTGTTTGTATAACTTTCCAAAAAGCTTTTCTAAGCGTTTCCTCGAAAAAGGCACATCTATCTACTGGTCCAAAAGAGAAAAGGGAGCAATTATTAAAATGTCTCACAATGCGTTTCCTTTTCAAAGCCAGAGAGAACATGTCATTAATGCTGAACTCATATAAGGAGAAAGGCAGCGAGTAATGATTGAGAAAAAGAAAAGTGGTGTAAGATACATAAGGGGGGTAAAAAAAAAAAACATTGAGCCATTACATTAAAGAGGAGACACAGCAGTCTACACTTGCTAGTATGAGATCACTGGAGAGTTGCTTCGAAAATCCTAGTATTGTGGGATTTTTTTTTTGTTTGCTTTTTTTGACTGGGTTTTGTTTTACAGATCGATCTGTTTTGTCACCTGAGTCGAGTGATGTGAGCTGCCCAGACACTCTGATGCATTACCCTGCGCCTGACCTTTTGACCTCTACGCCGATAGACTGCCTGCCCCTGGCAATTATTTTAAGTAACCTTTTTGTTATCACCGTAATAGTTTTATTTGAGGCTTGAGAAACACAGTCATGCACGGTAAAGGATTTATACACATACAGACAAACGCACACACACACACACACACACACAACTACACGCATGCGCATACACACATATGCACATGCACACACACACACACACACACACACCAACCAGTCTTCCTAAAACACAGAATTCCTTTCACTGATAATAGAGCATGTGAACCGTGGTAGACAGATCACACACAGCTAAGCTTCTGTCTATGTAAGTGTATATTTGATCCTCAGACTTTCCCTAAGCAGATCCTGTCCACCATTCACACCCATACATACATTCTCAAAATGTATTGATAAAACAAAAATCAATAAGTTTATGCATTCTGCTGCTAAAGTCTCACATGCGTTTCCGTCTTGGGTCATTTCTACTTCAGTAAATAGAGGAAGATTGTTTGTTATATTTGCTTATGCAAATAAACACAGATAGTCAAGTACTATTGACATTTTACTCCATGAATATTTAAACAAGCAAATATTTGCTGTGAGATAAGTCTTTTGCAATTTGTCTCTGTGCGTGTGTGTGTATTTATGTGTGTGTGTGTGTGTGTTTGAATACATTTTTTTTTTCCGTCAGAAGTTAGGTTGTGTGTGTGTGTGTGTGTGTGTGTGTATTTATGTGTGTGTTTGAATACATTTCTTTTCCATCAGAGGTTAGGTTGTGTGTGTGTGTGTGTGTTTTGAGAGCATTTCTTCTCTGTCAGAGGCTAGGTTTTGTGTGTGTGTGTGTGTGTGTGTGTGTTTGAGTGCATCTCTTTTGTGTCCGAGGTTAGGTTGTGTGTGTGCGTGTGCGTGTGTGTGTGCATGTGTGTGTTGTGAGAGAGTTTCTTGTCTGTCAGAGGTTAGCCGCTCTCACTCTCTTCTTAATGCAAAACGCTGTAATATGAAGAATAGATTTACATACAGCTCATTGAAATCTAAAATAACAATGAGGAAAAGCTTATAGTCGTCTAAGGGGAGGAAAAGTCACTTTCATCTTCTTTTCATTCTTTCTTTTTTTTCTTTTTTTTTTAACGGAGGGATGAATGAACGCCACATGAACTAACAGGTGCGATCCCTGTATCCTCCTGTTGCTTTGAAATGCAACTGCGAGCATTAAAAACGAGGACTCGTTTGATTTCGGCGCAATGGTGTGAGGCTTTGTTGTCAGTTCCAGAGGCATCGTTTTACTCCTTTAGTGTTGCTGATTGTGTTCTGTCTGGGGACACCTCTAATGAATAGCAATGGGGGCCAAACTTTTTCATCAGCTCCTGTCTTTGTTTTCTGAGGCCGACACTGACACTGTTTAATTGATTAGCGTCTAAAATGAATGTACTACATACTGTTACATTTTGAATAGATTAATCCAAAAAAAAAAAAACTGTATGGATGCCACATCCTCCCTGTTCAGAAGAGCAGCAGACAAGTAATGAAATTCAAGTGAATACAACTATCAGCACCATGGACAGCACCAAACACTCTTGGCTCAGTTCTTCTTTGGACTCAAAGTAACAGCATATCTTCGCTGTAACCCAGCATCACCACACCACTCAGCCCTTAGCTTGTTGAATTAGATAGGCTCAAGGTAGGCTGTTAGGCATGAACTGCCTGTTTGATTTAATGGGACCCCCTGGATTGGTGTAGCTTCAGTTACAGGACAATGAACAATGAAAAAAAAAAAAAAAAGAAAGAAAAGTTTGACTGTGGAAAAGACAAACAGCCAAAGGCTAAGTGCTGTTGAGTGCATCATTCTATCTGCAAATATGTCACTGAGGCTCAGGTTCCATGCTTTTTTCTTTCTTTTTTTTTTTTTTTACCTTAATGGAATCAGTTCTCAAAAGGCTAGTTTTGTTGTTATAAGCCATAATAAAACATTAGCTGATGAAACTCACGAATGGTGAGTTAAGCTTGAGGGGGGGGGGGGGGGGGTCCTTTTGAAAGTGCGGCTTCAGGAGGCAGAGGTTGACACTGCTTCTCCTCCTGAGCCAAAGGATTGCGCTTATCGTAAGCGTGTATGAAAACTTCAGCCTAGCAATACCGTTTCTATGCTCTGTTGGCACTTTCCTAAAGAGGCCACTAAACCACTGGATCAGTATGGGTTCCACGCTCTCTAAGTCCATATTTAAGCAGTTTGCCAGCGGTTTTCTCTTATTTTGCTTGGTCGAGCACAGAGAAGTTAAAGCACGGGAGTCTGTTATAGAGGACTGTATTAGTAAGCTACAGCGGAGACTATCTAAGAATGGGGCCCAAGTGAACCATTTACTCAGTGTGCGTGTGTGTGTGTGTGTGTGATATCAAAAATCAGCTTTCTAAGAGACCTGAGGCATATGACCCAAGGGCTAAAATAACACACACACACACACATACACACGCGCACACACACACACACACACACACATATACATACTTCATACAATGTCTTTTCCTGCAGGGATACTCAAATATCATTTGTATGTTTATTAGAACTCTTTCATCTTTCATTATGATTCGCCTCACAACTCGAGTTTGAAAGAGTGTTTGACATTGTATGAGATCTTTTGAGACCTGCGTTTGTCTCCGGCCTCTTCTCCTGCCCCTCCCACGCTTTTTCATAAAGCCCGCCAGACTGTCTGAGACCCCCCCCCCCCCCCCCCCCAACTATTGAATTGGTCAAATGGAACTATAACGCAACCGGCTATGATGAAAGCTCGGCACTTGGTTCGTCTTCACAAAAAAACGCCGATCAGTTTGATTTAAACACGCGCTGAAACAGACAGATAAACAAAAGCCCCGGCCATGTAATATTAATCACGCGCTCGTCCGTCTGCTGCTTCTCCGGGGTTTTTTTTCGGTTTTAATGTCTTCCTCTATTCACTGATATCCTTTAATCTTGCCTACAATGCCACTTAGATTTCAATGCCGCTAATTTGCTGCCCAAATCCCCCCCCAAAAAACCGTGTGGATAAATAACGGGTTACAGACGCGACGGCCGTCCTTCCCGTCCGACGCCGCATAATAAACGGCTCGTTTGCTTTTATCTGTTTATGCACTTAGCCCCTCACACTGTCAAAAGGCCTCCAGTTTTTGTTTGTCTTTTATTCGTAAACACAAGTGAAGACTACCCGTGCCTGCCTCCGGAAAAAAAAAACGAGAAAATAATCTTTTGGGTAACACCTCTTGTAAACACCAACCAAATAACTCATTTTAGTCCTACCTTTAACAATGTATTGCGCGCTGTAAAAGACAGTGCGTTCACCACTTCACCCAGGGACGGTTAAATGAAGTCTTAGAGAAGCTATGTGGACTGGTTCGGCCGAGAGTTTTACCGTATAAAACTTTCTCTCTCTCTCTCGGCGTTAATGTAAGAATAACCCCAACGCAGTGTACGTCATTCAGAATCTATAACCTTATAGTCGAATTCAGATGCGACAAACTTTTTCACGAACTCTTAAACCTGCATTCGTGTAGTGTTATGAACAAATATAATGTATTATTAGACAGTTCCGTGTTCTCATACTTTGGGATCAAAGAGCTGCAAAATTTAATTAGAAAATGAAGATAAGAATCTTAAGACGGAGCATTTTAACACTATGCCAAACAACCCCTGTAAAACACTAGGTCTGTTTCATAATGCAGCACATAGGGCAGTGTGCTGGGAATTAATTAGATGTGTTTCTAACCTTAATTAAAGTTTTGTTTGGCTCTTTTTTTTTCTCTTCTCAGTAATACACAGAAGTCAACCATAATCCCCCCCCCCCCCCCCGATTGTTTGTCGAAGTACAGCCTGAGATGAAAGTTGTTTCACTTGAACACCTTCAACCCACAGCTCACCAGATTTTGCTCCTCTACCACTTTTGCCCTCTTCCCAACTCATCACACCCCCCCCCCCACACCCCCTCCCCTCCTTCCCCCTCCCTCCTCTCTTAGCTGGGTTAATAAGGTAATAATCTCAGTATTAAAGAACATTATTTTCAGCTCTCTCATGACATTCTTAGCCATGCTAATCCTGTTAAGGTGGGACTCGTCGGCAGAAGACCATAAACAGTTCATGCTTTTTTTTTTTGTTCTTTTTTAAATATTCTCAGTGCACACAGTTATTTTATGACAATGGGGCCGCGGGGGGGGGGGGGGGGGGGGGGGTTGTGGGGGTAGAAGAAAGACTGAAATAGACTGATTCAGCGGAGAATGAAGTTTTACTCTGTACTTGGTATCAGGGGAGGTCTAATGGTTTAATAGCGCTGAAACGAGGGCTAACAAACAGAAAAGGAGTATCAGGGAAAAGAGGAACTAGTCTTATGAATAATGCAAAAGGGAAAGGTGTGTGTGGGTGTGTGTGTGTTTGTGTGTGTGTGTGGGGGGGTGGATGGTGGTGTCTTTGATCAGTTACTCCAATAACAGAGGTCGTGAATGCGTTGGTCGCGTACACCTCTGGACACAAATGTTTACACAAGCATCACACTTAACAGGAAAAGACTGTCCAATCAGAGGTCGGTCTCCTGAGAGTCTGTCTTACCTGTGTGTGTGTGTGTGTAAGTTTATATGCGTACACTTCGGATCAGACAGAGAATGTAACATAAGGTTTTTAGTGCAAGAGCATTAAAGTGTTATAGGAACGAAATGCCACACAGTATAACTTAACTCGGTGTTGTGCTGAGAAAACTGGGGGGG
>NC_044502.1:7386451-7401451 GCF_902362185.1 Chanos chanos
TATGAGGGACGAAGATACAATTTTTTTTTTTCCTTTACACCAAAGGTGTATTATTGTTAGTTCAATTTGGCTTAATATCAACCTCCATTTTCCTTCCTTCTCTCTCTCTCTCTCTCTCTCTCTCTCTCTCTCTCTTTTTAAGATTCCATATAATTTGCCTTTGTAAATGGTGACACACCATTTTGGTTCTCCTTAATAACCCTGTTTTACAGGTTCACTGTCGTTCAAAGACTTAACTGTTTCTTGTTATGATTGGCTGTCAAAGGTAGAGATTTGCTAAGACTGTGCTAAACTCAAGTTTCAATATTTCTCATTGCCTTTTTGTCATAGGTCGTTCGTGGTGATGTTTGTGAATACAGTGAGAGAATACTGCGTGATTTGGAACGTCTTAGACGGCAAAGTCAAGATGACACGCGCAGTTTAAAATCTTTTTTCCACTGTCACCTTAATATTCTTTCGCTCTTAGATTTCTTCTCCTTGCTTTTCCGTTACAAACTGTACCTAGAGTCAAGAAGTTCTGAGGTTTTTGAAGAGCAAATTTATTCAGCGCAAGAGGTACATGAAAGCACCGACAAAGAGCTTTCTGCACAGTTCACATCTATCATTATTACTCTCGCTGTTGATGTTTAATTTGCCGTTACGAATTTTATGACCTTATGTAACATTGGCGCATGTATGCACACAGTGTTCTCTGCCATTTTCTTATTTGCGTGTTAGTATGAAGTGCTTAAAGTCATTAAAAAATATAAGGTTAAAAAAACCGCCTCCTCCTCCTTTTAAAAGCTTAGTTTACAAATTGTCTGAGTGCTCTCAAATCAGACTAGCATGATTATTCAAGAGGAAAAGTAGGCAGGCTAATAATAAAAAAAAAGTTGAGGAGAACTTTCTGACCAGGAGAATGGTTTTTGTAAATATTCAAGCTAATGTAAAGAAGTTTATTTATTTATTTATTTTTTTAACAAGGCCATGTGAAAACGCATTCTAAAGTAATCCATTCATTTGTCTCCAGGAACATTAGAGCGTTTTACGCCAAACCCTATAGGCTCTTGACAGGTGAAGCTCTCAATTCGTTGTGCACGTTAAAAAAAAATGGTCCATCCTCAGGCAGAAAATAAAACTTTACACGTTTCCTGCAGAGACAGTCTTTATAGAGACAGTCTCTCACTCTTTTTTTTTTTTTGTCGTTTCTTGGGTTTGAGTGCTGAGTTTGTTTGTTTGTTTGTTTTCCTGTGCAGATTCACTTGAAGGGAAGAATGTTTATGTGCACATGTCTGTGTGTATGAGTAAGAGAGAGAGAGAGAGAGAGAGAGAGAGAGAGAGAGAGCACAGCTAAAGCAAATATCATCAAAAACGGAGAAATCGGAGAGTGGGAAGACTGGCAGCACCTTGGGCAGAGTCCCAGCTTTTCTTCAGTGGGTACTGAGTGCAATGCCATCACTGCCATGGGTACATCTTACAGGAGCCAGGGAGGGCTGGGGCCAAACTGAACATAACTTTTCTTCACTTATCACGTCTCTGCTGTAAAACAACAACAACAACAACAACAACAACAACAAAGCTGTGAACCTTTTAAGATGGTCAGACCACAAAACTGTTGAAAGGACTGTTCATTATATGTCTCTCTCTCTCTCTCTCTCTCTCATACAGACACACACATTCATGCAGGCACGCACATACTCCACTTAATGTGGCTTCAAACAAGTGTCATTTCTTAATTGGCAAAATTTCATTACTTTAATGTGTTTTAATATCATGTTCACTTTAATGGATGTTGACCTATTACACTTATGGTCTTCCATCTAATTCATCTATACAAACTGTCTTTGCTATCTAATACTTTTTGCTTTTGTTACAAGCAGGCAAAAAAATAAATAAAAAGAAATTGCTGAGAGAAAGTATAGAGCAACAACTCATGCCTTGAGGTTATTTTAGATCAACTTTTTCTTGTGTGTTTACATCTTCGCCTTATGCTCTCTCTCTCTCTCTCTCTCTCTCCATGTGTATTTTCTATTCCCTCGTCACATAAGCTGAGTGAAATCAATTTCTGCCATGCTGAGTAGTCAGCCAGTGAGCATGAGTTTCTTCTGTCACATGTGTGTTTCAGATCCTCTGTAGTGCTGTTAAACTTTGTGAAAAAAGACTTCTTGTTTTAGAATTAATGGTAACTTGGGAAAAAATAGCTCATTTAGGAATTTCACATAACTCAGCAGGGGCCTGAGACCAGTTGCTTTCAAAAAAATAAAAAATAAAAAATAACATAAAAATGAAAAAAGGACGTTTTCATGCACGCATGTTTGTCTTTATGTACAAGTGGGAAACTCCAATGCACGTCCATTTTACGATAAGTAAAAAAAAACAAACAAACAAACAAACAAAAAACCTTACAATAATCCTGACCATAACCAAACCAAACTAAAACTTTTTTTTCTTTTTGGTTTGTTTTTGTTTGTTTGGTTGGTTGTTTGTGCCCCCCCCCCCAAAAAAAAATTTAAGTCCTAATGAGGACAGTTGGGCTACACGAATATACATTATTGTCATGTGATGCTTGTTTGTTCATTCACTCATTCATGTACTCATTCATTCATTCATTCAGACATTCATCTATTGACACATCTGAGTTTTAACTGAATTTGACCTTCAACTGAATTTAACTATGTTTCAAAAACAGGGACAACTGTTCTCTTACTTTACTGTTTGTCTCGAAAATATCTACTAGAAGTTCCATTATAGATTAGTCGCCCACAAGAAATTGGCCTTCAGAAAGTGAACAGTGCGTTGTGTGTGGACAGTAGTAAAGGAACGACCTCATCTATTCAGTCTGAAGGTCTACACTATGAAAAGAAATCAGCTTCATCAACCTTTCACAAGGTGAAAGGCTCCATCAAAAGCCCCCCCTCTACCTTCCCCGCCCCATCTCAACAAAGCTTGAGAACAGGGACCAATGTTGCATTTCAGACGATCCTATCTCGTTTCGACAGTAGAGATAGTGTATCCTTACCCTCTACCCCCCACCCCACTCACACACACACACACATACACACACACACACACCTACTCCCACCCATTTTCCCTTTTGCAGGATAATCCATTTCTCTCAATTTTTGGTCTCAAGACTAGCCGCAGAGGGGCCATTGGATCAATATTTGCCCAGTTTAAACTAGCGGATTATCCGTCTGTCAGAGAGCCAAACAGAAGAGCTCTCTCCGCAATGACATAAATCTTCCGTCTGTCGTCTTCCGATTTGGAGGTCACTTTCTATTCATCCAAAACAGCAACAAAATATCTTTGCTCTCCGTCCAAAGAGAGCTCCAAATGCCAAAAGACGACAAACTGTGAATTGTGTGGATTGTATTCTTTTCTCTGTCAAGAATTTTTTTTTTCTTCATCTGACTCACTCAAGGGGAATGAATGGGAATCTTCTGTATTTCCCTTGGTCTTAATGTCTATGTAAAAAAAAAAATCTATTCAAAAACCACTGTGGACTTACCTTATTCGCTGTTAGGAAGAACTATCAAACAACATCAAATTGACAAATAATCCCCTCAAAGTCGCTTTCATCTCCGTAGGTCAATTCAAATAAGCTACTGCCTACAAATTACGGGTTAGATAATAAATGTTAAGTTTGGGAATAAAAGTAAGCACGAGCGAATGGAACAGGATACTGTTTTTCCATTTTCTCTGTGTTTAGCTGGTTATTAATGGCACACTGAAGCCAGGGAGGTTTCAGTGGAACATACATGGCTAAAAGGTTCCATTTGTACATGCTCCCAACCCCGATTTACTCAGCTGGTGTCTGCATCATTCAGGGTATTTTTCTTTTATTTATGTGTGTGTGTGTGTGTGTGTGTGTGTGTGTTTAGAGTAGTACAACTTTGTTGCCTGCGAAAACCTTCTATTTATTAATACAAAAACTACATGAAAATCTCTTTAAAAACTCTTCTCTGGACAAATAACAAGTCTTTGCCCTTTAGCTGGAACTCAGTTAGAACTGAGTGGTCAGTGCTGTGTTTTCTCTGTTTCATACAACATGTATGTAGCCACTACATTCTTAATGGAAATCGTTCTAACTTTATCGAAAGACAATTAAGAATTTAGCTACGAAGGATTTTGACAAAAAGTAAATGATTAGCGACAAGTAGCTATGGTCATTTTAAGTAAACTTATCATTTAACACCAAGTTCAGACACAGAAAGCTGAACATTTTCATACAAGATCATTTTAGCTTAGTTCTCTCCTTGTTTCAAGTGTTTTAAAGACAATAAAGAAAGTTACAGTGGACCTCCTTATATTGTAAAGTTTTCTTTCTTCTCCGAATGAAGTTAAACAACGGCTTCTCTAACTTTCTTTAAGTCAACACATTAGGGTTATATTTATGCAATATTTTGCAATATCCTCTGAAAAAAAAAAAATAACAAGAAATTCAGTGACCAATCTGTTTTCGGTCTGAATGAAGTCTGAAAGAAGGCGAGCATATAAAAGAAACACATCACACTTCAAAAAAAAAAAGCCTCGAGCCAAAAACTTAGAGGAAGTTACAGGAGGAATTTTTCAATGTCTGTAGTTTTAGTTTCAAATATTTCATGCTCAATAATAGAAACATCTTTTGAGAATATTAAAAGGTATTCTTTATTGCCTGTGGGTAATCTCAATTCAGCTCACATATCAGCCCAAATAACAGACAAAATGGCCTTTGGCAGCTTTGGCAGATGGTTAACTATAGTTCCTCTTCCCTGAATGACTGCTCTTACTCATTCTAAGTGCAAGGGGATTGGAGCACTGTCCCATCCATCTTCAGAAAGGGCCGTGAGGGCTCCAATTAAAACTTTGCTAATATTGACATCTAATATCAGAAAAGAAAAAGAAAAAAGAGCTTAGACATAACTCCTTTTCTCCAACTGTCCAAAATAAGCAGAGACAACTCTAATTTGACTCACAAAGCACTTTAGAAAATAAAATAGAAAAAAAAGTCCTTTGGGCCATTGAGAAGGAGGACCAGAGCTCAGAGCTTCACATAAAAAGTGCTGTACTTTTCTGTTCAAAAATTAAGTAAGCCTGGGGCCAGACTGAATTCTCACTCAAAGACCAGCCTCTCCTTTGCAGAAATGACATAACTATATATCAATCTGCTGCAAGATTTTACTCAGTGGATTTTTTTCCCTACATTTGGCCTTTGGACGAGAAAATCTGCCAAATAAAAAAAAAATGTTATTTGATAATCGTAGACAGTGTGTAACTCTTGTTTCAGACGCCCCCTAAATTAAGATGAATTTTGAGAGTACACAGTAAATATTCCAGACATAATCCATAAAACACACCGGTTGAAATGACATTTATGGCTTTAATAATACAAAATTCATAAAAAATTGATCACTTGATGTTAAGTGAAGACCATCAGCCACCTGTTAACTGACATGCTCACTGACGGTATCAGCTGTTTCGCCCTTCGCCTTGAGCTGTTGTCCATATTCAGCCCTGTTATGGCTGCCTCTATATGTTTATATTCATGTCATTATGGCTGCCTCTATATGTTCATATTCATGTCATTATGGCTGCCTCTGTGTGTTTACATTCGTGTCATTATGACTGCCTCTGTATGTTTATATTCATGTCATTATGACTGCCTCTGTGTGTTTATATTCATGTCATTATGACTGCCTCTGTGTGTTTACATTCATGTCATTATGACTGCCTCTGTATGTTTATATTCATGTCATTATGACTGCCTCTGTATGTTTATATTCATGTCATTATGGCTGCCTCTGTGTGTTTATATTCATGTCATTATGGCTGCCTCTGTATTTTTATATTCATGTCATTACAGCTGCCTCTGAATGTTTAGATTCATGTCTTTATGGCTGCCTCTGTATGTGTACCTTGATTCTCCAGTTTTCTGGGATGTGGTTTATCCCTGATCGATGCTTCCTTTGTCTTCCTTCATCTATGGCCACAGCGTCATGTACACTTTTCCACTGTTTTCTGCTACGGTTGGCCGTTTTTAAGGAAAAAAACCTCCAAAAACCTTTAGAATACCACAAGTTTGAGTCTTTTAGGCCATCGCGGGTGTTAAATACTCCTGTCTGTGAAACTGATGTTCCTTATTTTTGTGGTCATTAACTGTTAAATAGACATTAGTGTCAAACGAGCAGTCTGCAGAGAGGCGCTGAACTTTCTGATTAACCTTTAAGTGTCTACACAAATGAGTTCAAATGACAAAATTGCATAGCGGTGTCACTGAGGCCTGAGTGGTCCTTGCTTCCTCCTGCTTTCCTTCGTTAATGGCTTTTAGATAGATGCACTCTGAGTCCATTACAAGTTTTAAATGTGAACTGATAGTGTGAATGGATATAAAAAAGCGTGATGTGAGAATATGACCCATGGTTTAACTGATGATTGATGAGAAGTTTTTCTTTTGTCTTTTTTCATTATAGGATATACGTAAAAAATTACAGTGTACACAGTCACCATGGAAAGAGACAAAGAGACTACAGAACTGTGAGAGAGAGAGAGAGAGAGAGAGAGATTAAAAGACAAAATTAGTAGACGACTTCGTGGACTTCAGGAACCGCCGGGGGACCCACCCCTCCATCAGCCTAGACCGGACTCCGGTGGAAATCGCCAGCTGCTTCCATTTCCTGGGGTTGCAGGTCTCTGACGACCTAGCGTGGACCCACAACACGGAGGTCATGCTCAAGAGGGCACACCAACACCTCTACCCCCTACGGTGCCTTAGGTAATGTGGCAAAAGCACACGACGGCTTGTGTAGTTTCACCGTGGCACCACAGAGAGCGTTCTGACGGGTGGTGTCATTGTGGGGCATGGCGATACCGCTGCACACGACAGGAAAGTCATCCAGCGGGTCGTGAGGACGGCAGAAAAGATCGCTGGGTGTGCGCCGCCATCCATTACGGACATCTTCTGGACCAGGCGTCGGAACAAGGCCAATTCCATCACACGGGACCACAGTCACCCTGGGCACCAACCGTTCCCCCCCCCCACCCCCCACCCCCCCCGCGGTACCGGGACAAGCAGGTTCAAGAACAGTTTTTACCCACAGGCAGTGCGTATACTGAACTGTCAACTGCTCATTTACTGGACTTATAACTGCACTGGTCTTATCATTGCACTGGACTTATGATTGCGCTGGAATTTTTTTGGTCACTTTATCATTATCATGGTCACTTTATCATTGTCATTCATCATTGTACCTTTTCATTATACTGTTAGTATTTACTAGGCCAGTATTAGCACTGTACTGCACTTCTTTCATTGTACTGATACCTTCATTATACTGTTACTATTTATTACGTACTTACTCTTTTTTATTGTACTCTTTATTGTACTTTATTGTCATTGTATTATATTACTTAGTGTTTAGTATTTATGTCTAGTAGTGATACTGTGGGAGTGAGTGAGGAGCGAGCATTCCATTGTACTTGTTACATATCTGACTGATGGACTGATTGTAAGTCGCTTTGACTGAAAGCGTCTGCCAAATAACAAAACTGTAAATTGTAAATTATGACAATGAAGAATCTTGAATCTTGAATCTAATGTAATGATGTAGTCGGTGGTTGTGTCACAGGGCCGGTGCGAGAGTGGCCCTGCATTTTCACAACACAGCATGTCCGCTGTTCACATTCCTGAAGACTGAGGTCACGGTCAACTCGGATGTGTGTGTCTATGTTGAGACCACGTTTGATGAATCAGTTCCTCAAATACATACTCTTTATTTTATTTTTTTTTTCCTTTAGCCATCACAAAAGTTACGAAATATCAGTAAATCAACAATTTCTTTACTAATCTTACCTTATCATTTCCATTTAGATAAATATTAGCAATTTGTAGTGAAGGTACACAGAGGAAAACCAAATAAACCATGTTGAGGGGCACTGACAAACCACAGGTTTGTAGGAACAGCCATTTACAGAGGCCACTGACAGGTTAGCACAATGTAAAGTAACTGAATCATCTTAGGGTTCTTTTGAGATGTTCGTTTGGATTTTAAGGTACAGGAGCCACTCAGGCAGTGACCTGAGACATCTAAAATGTCTGAGTGATGACTTTGACATCTAAAATGGTGTACATGTATACAGCGGTGCGGCAGTGACCTTGACATCTAAAATGTCTGAGTATTTTAACATTGATCTCTCTCTCTCACTTCTGGACATTTTCACCCTGTGAGATGAATCCCCAAAAAACACTCTCTGTTATTTAATTTCAAGGTGTGTGTGTGTGTGTGTGTGTGTGTGTGTGTGTGTGTGTGTGTGCGTGCACTAGCCTGGCAGCAAGTGGTTTTGACTACATCAGTCCTTTTTATTACAGTTAAACCACTAAGACAAGCAATTTCATTTTTGAATGAGAATTTAGAGGAAAGGATGTGCCTAGATTATACTAATCACTGAGCTCAGGCAATGGCTGTATGTATTTCTCCTTTGAAATTTTCTTATGAACTAGTCTATCCATTGTCGCTTTTTCCATGCACCATTTTGTAAGCTCCATGGATGGGCCAGAACCAACATAATCTAATTCATCTATAGCTTCCTTTAGAAAAACAGTTTATTTTCTAAATAAACTGTTTTAATCAATAACTTAGTCTCGTTGGAACAACTAAATTGAAATGAATGCTAATAGTAACAGAAGGCTTCTTCAGTGATCAGTAGATGTATAAATCTTGGTAATGAGCTAAACCGTAGATCTTTGGCCTATCTGTCCTTCAATTGTCATCCAAAGCTTGCCTTCTAAAAGATGTATTGACAAATTGAAATGTGATCTTATTTGGCTGTGAGGAAGAAATTCCTCCGAGACTATTTAACTCTCTCTGGCGCTTTTTTTTTCTTTCTTTCTCTCCTTCTCTCTTTCTCTCTTTTCGCTCTCTTCTTCAGTACATTTCCTTAATCCCCCATAAATCCTCCTGTGTTCCTAGGACAAGCTCCAAGGGCAGCGTCTCCATAGGAACCAGGCCCTTTTCCATCGTCCCGGGAACCACAAGCCAAGCCAGCAAGCCAAGCACACGGTGGGGGAGTTGGGGAGGGCGTACGACTTGTTTTGTCCATACATTGCTTCTTAATAAAATAAAGAACTGGAACATTTGTGACACAGACCTGGGAGTGTGTGTCTCGCGACTTATTCAGATACGGTGTTTGTGTTTATTATCTTACACTGCACTATGGCACATTTCGTGTATTGCAAAGCTACTCTACGTTTTATATTCGTTCATTTCTGCCTCCAAGAATTGGATCAATTTAGGAAATATTGCCTCAGCGAGTCAATTTCGGTAGAAAATAGATGTTGATGCGTGTGTTGGGTTGAAGCGGTCGTCGCCGTCTGACTCAATGGTGTGAAACTTGTTGTGTTGTGTACGCAGCGGGCTCCTCTTTTTTTGGGGTTTTTTTTTTCTCCATTCCCCTGTTTGGATAAAACCGACCCGTTTTCATCTCTACATAATATCCCACTCACAGCTGCCCTTTCCTAAGACCTACTGCTCTCTGATACAGCTCTGTTCACGTTCCTCAGTTTACCCCCCACCCCAAAAAAAAATCCTGAAGCTTCTATCTCTCTGTCCGCTACAAAGTCAATCTGTCAGATAGCTCTAACGTAAAGTACCGCAACAGGCTGCGCGTTCAGACCTTAAGAGTTGCGTCTCACTGTTGATGCATCCCCTGGTCGAGACATGCGGATTTCTAGGAATTTCTAGTCGCTCCTGGAAAAAAAAACAAAAAAACAAAACAAAAAACATTCCAGTGTGGAAAATTCTTCACTCTGAAGAATAACGTTTCAGTATCTGAAATACTTATTACAGGTGAATTTTCTTGCCTCTGAGGTACTCGGATGTCCTCCTGTACGGAGGCGGTTTACGCCAGAACCTTCATCTCTGCGCTCTATTCGGTTCCTTGTCTTGCGTGTCAGGTCATGCGCCCCCCCCCGGACCCGGCAGGATGGGTTTCTTTGGCGGACACAAAGGCTGCTTCACGTCCAGCAAAGTTAAGAGCAGTCATGTGTCGTCCTGCGGTAGAGGACTCTTCAGCCTGAGGAGGATATCAAAGCTTAAGTAAGAGTGTGCTCTTAGTCCTTGAGATGACGGAGAGGCTATGCAGAACATGTGAATGAGTGTGTGTGTGTGTTTGTGCGCATTTGTGCGCTCATGTGCGTTTGTGTCTGATTTTGGCCGTGATGCCTCAGGCCTGGCTGAAATTTGTATTGGTTTTTGAAAAGGTCTGAAGTTTAAGCTCATTCGCGTGTTTGGCAGTAGCTGAGTATATAACATTATCCAACTTCACTGTTTCACGATTGCTTTGTCTGACAATACTTATGCTTATTGTGGAATAATGAGAAAATATCACTTTCAATAGACACAATGAATAAAAAAGGAAAAAAAAAAAAAAAGAAGCTGATTCTAGGAAATACCATAGCTACAAGAAATAGCCCATCTGTTCCCAGCATAAAATAAAATAGAACTAAATAAAATAAAGTAAAATAAGATAAAATAAAAGCATTTACAATATGCAGAGTACAAATGACATCATGCAGTGTTTGTCTTGACTGTATAATCATCTGCTTAGAGCTATGTCCTGGGTTTAATTCAAAAGTAGTGGAGTGCCTTTTTTTTCTCATATTCTCTGGTTTTCTGATTATTTCTTTATATGTTATGATAAATGATGCTTGAACTCCCACAGGGATTTTTTTTTTTTTTGACTGTGCTGTCCAAACAAAACCAACACGCTTTAAAAGGACTCTGTGGAGACCCCTCAGGCAGAGAGGCCTTTTGCCAATGTTAACCAACACATGTGTTGTTTGTTGTTTTGTTAGTCATGCATTATGACTAAAATGTACAGGAAGAATGAGCCAGAAATGCAAATGTCAACTGTTTGACATGAAGAAGGAACCTCTTTCAGAGTAATAGCATTTCTCTATCTGGTATTACATTTCTATTACAACGTTATTACATGGTTATACTTCAAGTATGGAATTTTATCCTGTATGTCTTTTCATTTTCTAAACAGGAATCCTCATATTCAATTGTGTTTGTTTAAGGGATTAAGCCTTATGATTTTGTGTGTGTGTGTGAGAGAGAGAGAGAGAGAGAGAGTGTGTGTGTGTGTGTGTGTGTGTGTGTGTACTTTCTAAAAAGTGGCAGACGATTTATGCATTCATCCATTCCCCTCTTAAACACAACCATCAGAGAAGTCCTCACATGTAAACCCGACGTAGACATCAGAGCTACAATCCAGCGTTCACAGAACAAACATTGTTAATGTACTTGGACGCATCCATGTCTAGCATTATGGACATTACTAAATACCAGAACATGGTTAGGAGTGACAAAAAAAAACCCCAGCTTTTGAAACAGATGACACCCCGATGACGTTTATTTCTCTTACAAGAACGCAGGCCCAATAAGAACGGCATTTCAGAACGCAGCGATGTGACAGGCATATGAAATACGGAGTTACGCGAAGCTTCTTCAGAAACAAACAAATCGTATCTTTACAAAGTGGTCCAAGACTGCTCTCACTCAGAATTTTTTATTTAAAGTGGTCTCTTTGAACAAAATCTTCATTTCACTCCACATGTTATGCACAACCAATTGAAGCCTGTGTGTCTTGCTGAGACTGTGCTTTGATTAGGGAGATGGATAGCTTTATTCTCGCGGCTGATAGCGTCTTTTTTTTTTTTTCTTTCTCTTTTTTTTTTCTCTGGAGAAAGCGCAGTTAAAGCACATGAAAGACGTCTTTTGAATTCTGAGATTTAAACCATCCACCATGATGAAGTGGTCCGCTATCATCTGCTGCTCACTATTTCCATGGCTGCAGCATCCGACGCTGTCTCCATGGGAGCCAGTATTATATAATTAATTTGTTTCCTCCTTGTTAAATTTTGATTTCAGTGAACGTATGAACCAACATCAAAGCCGTAATTTGAAACCTAAGAAAATGAAAAAAAAAAAAAAAAAAAAAGAAGAAGAAGAAGCAGGAGAAAGAAGCATTTATCGCGGCTAAGACGTATTAGCAGACGGGCAACACGTGCCAATCTGATAGTTCCAGGACCCGTTGTTTTTTTTTTTTCGGCGACGCTCTGGAATAGAGTGTGTTTTGTTGGGCTGGCAGGCGGCAGGTGACCTGGTCCCAACCCCGGTGACAATGATCAAGCTGGTGGCGTCGGGAGTCTGCAGAGATGCGCTGGAATCATTAGTTCTCTGCTCTACTTCTGCCAAAAGGTGTTTTCTTCCAGGCCCCTTAGCCTGCTGCTCAGGGACTTCCCTAAAACCTTTTCCGCCTGTTTGTCACAGATCCTCTACAGCCTGATAGACCCAAAGCCTTGCTTTTTCTTCTCAGCTTTTCCACCCCGAGAAAACCTGGGGGTTGTAATAGGTAAGCATCGAAATGAATTGGAAATGAATGAATGAATGAATGAATGAACAAACAAACAAATAAACAACTCGTGTCAATGTTCTCACCTTACAAGGTCCTTTTGTACGAGACAGCACGAGGAAGGCCGTCCTAGGTAAATCAGGGGTATTAACCTCCTCGAATTTTTCGCCAAGGGGGTATAATGGAACCAATTTAGTCTTAGTTTCAGCTGTTTATTTTTTTTTTAAATCAGCAAAGTCGCTCCTGGAAACGAGCTTTTTTTTTTCATTGGCCCATAAAAACGGTTTGTTTGTCTCACCTAACGTGTTCATGTTTGCAAAGATGTTGCTTTATTACCTTCATGTTTTTTCTGTTCTTTCCACTGAACTGGATATTTCATTGTTCATTGAACGCATCCTTGTTTTCCTCAGACAAAGCGTGCACCATAGAAAGCTTTTCAGTTTTCCATTAGTATTTGTTTCAAATTAAATTAATCTCATTTTAATTACCACTGCTATTTGATTTCATCATTTATTTACACTAGGTTAGCAAACAGTATCAGATTTTGTGATGAGGAGATTATGGTGCATGTAGATGATTCATATCTATCCCTATCTTTTCAAATAAACACAAATTAGACAGATATTGGCAACAGTCCATAGATAAGCATATAGATGAGAAATTAAGGATGAGTGAGAAATGTATATTAGCTGCAAAAGTTACCGGAACTCTTTCTTTTTTCTTTTTTTTTTTGTCTTTTTCAGCCTCATATTGCTTGTGGTAAAGTGGTGGAAACCGGACGATTAAAATTCACAGGGTCTGTTCTGAACCTCCCGCATGACAGAGCCTGGTACAGGCTGCCTGAGCTTGGCACGGCCAGCCACAGTCTGTCTGTGGAGACCGCGTCCCTCTTCACAAACCGTGCCAGTCCGCCCCAAACCCAAAGAGCCATGGATACCATTCATACACGGCAATCCACGCTCCCCCCCCTCCTCCTCCTCCTCTCTCACTGCATCCCTCTTTCCCTCTCTCTCTCTCTGTCTATTTTTCTTGCTGTCTTTCTCCTTTAACCTGGTGTCTGAGGAGCCCCACTTTACACTCTCTCTCTCTCTCTCTCTCTCTCTCTCTCACACACACACACACACACACACACATTCTTTGTTTGTACTGGTCTCATCCATCTCTGACTGGAGCCGTATACGGAACATCGCCTGGCTGTCCATCTTGGATCCCCAGAACACTTGAGCAACATCCCCTCGCCTTCCACTGTGTCCCTGCCTATATCTTCTCTCTCTCTCTCTCTCTCTCTCTCCTCCCATAGCCATAGACGCTCCTTACCCATGGCGATAAGCACCATCTGTGCAGTCACCCACCAGTCCCTGCCACATAGGAATCAAAGCTATAGAGGCCTCTTTCTCTCCCCCCCCCCCCACAATTCTTTCCTCAGCCCTGTCCTTCCATCTCCTAAAGTATCTCTCAGCCTCTCCCCCGACTCCCCTCTTTTCTCCTTCCTTCCGACTCCACGTTTTCCTCTCCTTTTTTTTTTTCCTTTTTTTCTCCCCTCCCCTCCCCTCCCTTTCTGTTTCTCTCTCTCGCTCTCTCTCTTATTCACGTCTGGGTGAGATGATGACATATTTGCACTGTCTGCCAAAGTGGCTGGCCTGGGATATGTCAGTATTTGGCCAGGGTCTCTGTTGTCTTTGTGGCAGGGCTCACAATGCCGACACGTGTCAGAAATCCATGGAAACCCATGTCTCAAACATGATCCTATATTCTCTCTCTCTCTCTCTCTTTCTCTCTCTCTCTCTAGTCAACTCATTTCATGCCTTCTTTTTTGAAAGACAAGAATCTCTCTTTCTTGGGTTGTTATTAGCAGCTAGAATAGCACTTTTTTTTCCCTCTTTCTCTCATTGTTCAGAAAAGAAAATCACTGAATCTTTCAAACGCTTTCCACCTGTATTTATTTACGTTTTGCGAATGGTTGGCGTACTCGCTGACAAATGTTTGAGTGATTATTAGAGATTGAACCTTAAATAAACTTTGAAATCAGGCGACAGATTTGACAAGAACGAAGATTCATTGCTCACAGAGTCAATTTGCCACCAAGTCAAAGAGCTGAGGTTTGCTCAGGACAACAAAATTACCCGGATTTGTTGGGGACATTGATCGAGATGGATTAAGGAGACTTTCGTTTGCCATTTTTCTTTCGTGCATCTGTGGGTCATCACGGTACGCCGCGGCGAAGGCTACCGAACAAAAGGAAAAGAAAAAACAAAAAAAAACTTCCCTTCTCCAAATCTCTCCCACGTTTGTCGGAAGAATTTTTGCCCCCGTTTCGTGGCCTTCTCAAACGCACGTGCATGATTGAAGATTAACCTTTTCGCTGTCGGTGGGGGGGGGGGGGTTTGTCTTTTCTCTCCCCAATCATTTTGCAGCGTCATTCTTCCTCCCACTGCACTGTGTAATTTATTCATTTGTGCTCGAGCGTCCTCAGAACAAAAAAAAAAAAAAGAAGGGCCACAACACAGTAGCGGTGAATGACTGAATATTCCGGACCATTAGAAGGTCACAGTCATCAATTACGGTTAGACGGAAGAGCGGTGCGGACGTTGGAATCCGGTGTGAAATTCTTTGTAAAGGGGAAGATGCGGC
>NC_044502.1:7406451-7425480 GCF_902362185.1 Chanos chanos
CATGTATCTATTATGGAAAATCAGGAAAGACACAGACTTTCCAATATTAATGAAAATCTGTTTGCGAATGTGACTAAGAACGTGTAAAATATAAATATGGAATAGACTGGTTAGCTCGAGCTATTAAATGTGTATGAAACGTGTTGTGCAGATAAAACAAGAAAAGAAAAAAAAAAAAAACATGAGGAAAGTGAAGTAAGTGAGAAAAAAATCTTTTTGATCTTTTAATGTTGTATTATTTCGCCGACACGCAGGTCCAAAATGGGATTGGATGATTGTGCTGTGTTTGATCAAAAAAAGTCTCAAAGAAAAGGTAAAAAAAAAAAAAAAAGACTGAAGTAGTTACCTGTTGACGCTCGGGAGCTGCTGTTCTGGAGTGAACAACTTCCGGTGCCTTACCCTTCCTGGGACACACTGACCTGAGTTTAGAACAAACAGCTCTAACAATCTATACTGCGTCTTTTTTCTTCTTCTAATCCAGCAAAGCAAGCCTGAGTCCTCCGCCGCTAATGCTGTCATTGTATCTGCGAGGTTAAAACTCAATTTGATTTCTTTTCTTCTTGCTGAAAGCTTATTTCCCTGAGGGCAATTATAATAAGAGAATCAATGCTTGACTGAATTTTAATTTGTCATACGTAGCGCCGAAGAGATATTTCAATCTAGAGTGTAATTCTTGTCATTAGCTGAGAAAAGGTACAATGCTAGATGCTACAGCACTCTCTGCTGCCAACATAAAGACACGTTCACCCTGCGTGGTCTTCCACAACAAATCCTGCGTATTATCCTCCGACGTTTAAGGACCAAATAGAGAAGGAAAGGAAACTGATAGAGTCTGAGTGTACTGTACTAGAATAGGACTACTTGTTGACAGAAAAGCACAATGCAGCATTTCTGGTACATGGAACAAATCGGGTTTTACTTCTTTAAACTTTTCTTGTGCTTGTATCTGGTCTACTACTGAGCTTAGCTGCAGTGCTTGGATTGTATTCTGACTCTCACATGAAGTGGCTTCGTAATTATACATTTTTCAAGTTTCAAAAATCTGAAAATTCCTCCGATGAATACCGATGAAGATGAAGACTCTATGACTTGGAAGATGTTACTTGTTTAACTGCTAGGGTGCGTGACTGTGTTATGCTATGCTGAAAAGTCCAACAGGTCATAACGCAGAGGAAGGCGTTATATGCATACGCTGGTGTGGTAAATGGTAGAGGAAAAAAAAAAAAAGACATTTAAGATTAAACCAGAGTTTCCCCTTAAGAACGTTTAGCACCAGAGATTGTGTCCGGCAGTATTTTTAATTTATCGGACACACAGTAAATTTGCCAGACACCGTTATATAGCAGGTCGTCATCTGAGGTGGATATAGTGGCAAAAAATCACTTTTGGATTATAGCATCTACTCAATTATTTTAACCGAACGTAAATTCGGCCTAAAAAGCTGTAATAAAATGGGGCGAAACAGTGTTCTTACATCAACAAGTTTTAGTGAGAAGCCAAGCTCATACATTACGTTTTGAAAACCGATACGCTACGTTTTCATTAATAGCGTTAGATGGCAAATGATGAAGCGGTTGTTTTCAAATGAAAACCGGAACCTCTCTCCTGGCTTCAGCTGTTTAATCACATTAAGCCGGTCCCGGATGCTGGCCCTCTTCAACGGGCCAGTTTGTGCCACTCAGCTGGAGCAAAGTTTGCTAGACATCTAGACATGTGCTATGGTACTAATTGCAAGGACTGTAGATGTTTAGAACATCAAAGTACATTTGCTTTTCACGTCCGCGCGTGCGGTGGCCATTTTATTTCTCCTAATGGATAAATGGCATTAGCTTGATTAGAGCTCTTCTGCTGGGCTTCTCAGAAAGGTCATTAGCCAACCTCTGTTGATTTTTCTACCAGATAAATGTTTGTAAATGCGGTTAAACACAAACTAGGGGTTATGCATACGTGGAAAAAAAAAGGATTAGTGAAGGTTGCGCTCCTCTTAAACGCATGTAGTCAACCTCAGATTAGACAAACAAGTAGAAGGAATTTACAACTGTGAAAAAGCCAAACTGAATGTTAGTGCAAAGAACTGTGGGAAAAACTGGCAAAGGGGTCGGCTTGACGCTGTGCGACGCAATACTACGATCTGAAACCGAGCTAAATACAGTCTGTCAGCCACGCGCTGTAAGCCTATCGCACAAACTTTAGAAAAGTTATTAAATGAAGTATTATTATTAAAAACCCTCTCAAAACATTTTTTGATTATATTGCATCTTAACCCACACTTCCAGATTATTCACGCTCTCTCCCAGGAGAAGACAGACAGGTATGGAAAAGAAGATGCTAAGATTGTTTTTCAGCTGTTACCTGGCAACGCCTCTTGCACCCATGATGGATTAACTGACAAGCTGATAGGCTCAGGCTGTTTTTTTCACGTTTAAGTAAACATATCATTCCAACTATAAATGAAACAAGTATAGTCTTGATTCTTTTTCTAGAAAGACAGCTAAGTGAAATGTTAATTTATGACCTTACAGTGTAGAATAAGGGGAAAAAAAAAACCCGGAGAGGTTAAAACATTAAAACTACGTGTCATGGCGTGCGATTTGAAGTGTTTTTTTCTCATCTCTTTGTGTCATGTTTCCTTTAAGGCTCCTGATTTCTCATTAGCCTGTGACATAAAGACTCTTAGCGAGATGCTGAATTAATTGGTTGTGGGTTAAATACATCAAGGCTGAGTAAATGTTTTCTCAATTCATCCCTTCCTCACTTCCAATAGACTGCAAGCAAGTGTAGAGCAGGCAGGCTCTTGAGACCTCACGGAATATGCACTTGCCTTCCAATGTTTGTTTGTTCGTTCATCTGTATCTGCGCACACACACATGCATATCTCTCTCTCTCTCCATGTATATATGTGTGTGTGTATATATATATATATATATATATATATATATATATATATATATATATATGATGTGTTTGGGAGTGTATTTGTTGTGTTGTATGTGGAGGCCCATGCTCTTTCTCTGCATTTGCCTTGAACTGTGTCGACTCCACACTGCCACTAAGAGTTGCTGAAGTTTAGAGATGAGGGACAAATACCCCATCTGTCTAACACCTCCCAGAACATGGGCAGTTATGAACTTTTAAGCCCAGCAAGAAGTAACACTGAGATCTGAACTTGGAACCTCAGTTTTAGGGTACAGTATAATTTATGATGTTTACATTTAAAGTTCATTTCACTTTTTTTTTCTGTGAGATGGTTAAGATAAGAGAGACTAGGGCAATGGTGACCTATGTGATTTACTGAATAACTGACCCCTTACTCTGAGGAATGACCTGGAAGTGCTTGACTCGAGACATAGATCATTTCATTTCATTAACATTTCATAAATATTTCCACTGAAACATCCAAAAATTGTTTATTCTGTCAGTTGCTATCGTTATGATATTGAGTATGCGTTATTGAATCCAAAAGGTCGTTGTAATTTAATGTGGACAGATTCTATTTTGCTAAAATCAAATGAACACAGTTAAGATCCTTATTTTCAATTCACATTCACTTTAGTGGCTTAAAGGAATAGTGCGGAGGGGAATGTTTTTGAATGACTCTCTCTTAACGCATCAATAATAACACAAGTATGATTAACAAAGCACTTTTTGTTTTTGTTTGTATGATTTGTGCTGTACATGGGCTAGTTCTACACCAAATGCAAGACAACATTATTAGTCTCTGGAGTGTCACACGTTAAGCATTTTACAACATTTGCACAATTTTGCAACAGAAAGCAGTTATTCAAATTAAACCATGATCTTGTCTTTTGTTCCCTCGCCACAGACAGCTGAAGCAAAAAGGAACAACCTCATCAACTTAATTGTCTGTTTCTTGTTTTCTAGTTGATCTGGTCTCTTCAAAAGTGAGGGGTTTTTTTGTTGTTGTTTTTTTCCTTTATGCATTCTCTATGTGTTCCACTGCCTTGACCTTCCACTGCAGTATCAATGCTGCTTTTGGACATAGGGCGGGGGTGTTGAATGAATGAATTAATTAAAGAAAATAGTTGTCAAGCACAAATTCATGTCAGTCAGTGTCTGGGGAGAGGCAGAATGAGAAGGAAATGTGGTGGAAAACATATATGGCCAACCCCTGATAGCTGTACACCATCTGGTATACACTAGTCCCAATTGGGCTATTTTGAGCGTCTACGGAAAAAAAAAAAAAGAAGAAAAAAAAAAGAAAAAGTAGGGTATGGGCAAGCCTTGTTGCTGTCTCTTGGAATTGACGGGGCGAACTAGATATCTGAGGCAAGTCGGGATCTGTCAGGTTTTTTAGATTATCAATCACGTAGAGCAAGAAACTGTGTCCTGATTTCTTGTCAACCAATAAAGAAAAAAAAAAAGCCGAAATGAAGATGTGGAAGATTCTAGAAAAGAATCATTCGTTCTGAGTAGCAATGGAATATCTTCTCTCCAGAGGTCTCTATTCTCAGACTGCCTGGGATTTAAAAAAAAAAAAAAAGTATATGGACTGTTTCAAGCTGTTACAGAGCTGACTGCCCTATGTAAGAAACATAAAAACAACGTGTTAAAGATTCATTATTTTTGGCGAGATTCTTTTGAAGTCTAAAAATAAGCTGTGTAAGCGACACACCAATTGAGAATACTGAAACACTTTTTTTGTCCCAATCTGTTTCTTTTACCGGGTCCTCTCAACCAATGACAGTTCCATAAAAACGAGACGTCTCCTACAACCCTGGGTAGATTTCAGGACCTGGACATTATGTTATAAAGCGCCAGTATCTCTCTGTATTTGAGTGGCGCCCTTTTTTGAAAAAAAACGACTAAATCACATAGGACGTGAAAAGGTACCAGGGCATGTCAAAGCTCGGTGAAGATGATTGGGTAAGCTGAGGTTCTCTAACCCTGCTTCACATAGTCACAGTGATTGGTCAGACTGAGTCATCAGTATTGACAGTCAAAGACCATTGTTTCGTGTCCTTTATTTTTGTTTTTTTTTTATCATTAAAAATTTTCAGTTAACGTCATCTTGGGACGTAGGCTACAGTATGTGAACCGGTGAGAAAGAAAGATTGGTGCTTTGACCACAGGGAGCGAATGCCTTTGGAGTTAGCATCAGACGACTATTAAGACACACCCTTTGAGTATTTTGATAGAGTATGGAGAGTAATCCCGGTCTTGGTTCCAAAAAAACAAAAAAACAAAAGCATAGACCTGAATATACAAGAGGATATAAACGGAACCCAAGCAACCCAAACCAAAATTCATGTAAAATCATGTAAAAAAAAGTTTTTCATATTCAGTCTCCAATTAGTCTCCAACTCAGTTGTAACTTGTTTAAAAAAGAAAAAAGAAAAAAGATCTGACTTCAGTTACTGTTATGTTTGAATTCATTTTACACAACATATAGAATATAAAACCATCTCGAGCGTGCAGGCGTAGTAAAACTCGTCGCGTAAACAGTGACTTTCAAAAAGTCAGCGATGCAATTTTTTCAACTCGATTGATAATCGTAAGGCAAGGGAAAAAAAAAAAAAAAGTTTGGCCGTCATTTGCAGTCAGCACACTAAACTGGTCATTTTCCGAGGGGTGGGGTGGGGGTGTTTGGGGAATTTATTGGTGTTCTCAGCTGGCGACAGCGCTGGAGGCTTTTTTATGAGGAAGCAATGCCATCCCGCCTTCTGTGTGTGCCACTTTTTCTGTCAGAATGAAGTTATTTATACTCGTGCTTCACCAGTCTGGCATTTTTATGCCACTTCCTGCTTGCCACTGTAAAAGCTGACCTGTGTTTATAGAGGAGACATCCCACCCTGCTCATCTTTTCCTTTTTTTTCTTTTTCTTCTTCTTCTTTTTTTTTTTTCTCGTTTCCTTCTTCAGCTGAAAGAAATTGAGAGCGGGCAGTGGTGGGGTGTGTGTGTGTGTGTGTGTGTGTTGGGGGGGGGGGGGGGTGGGGGGGGGGGGGGGGGGGGGGGGGGGGGGGGGGGGGGGGGGGGGGGGGGGGGGGGGGGGGGGGTCCTCTTAGGAAACTGTGACGTTGAACCGAACTCAACCTCGCTTACCTCTGTCATTTTTTTTCTTATTTTTTTTTTTTTCGGCTAAAAACAAATCATTATATTCAGAGAAGATGAGCGGACAGACCTTTTCCGCTTTGTTGTGGCTCGTTCTGATCTGTTTGAAATAGGTTGACACTCAGGTTGATAAAAAAAAAAACAGATGAAAAGTAGACATTCTAATAAGAGATGAAAAATATTCAAATTATTTTTGGGGGTAATAGAATATCTTGTATGTGGCAGCGATGTGGCTTAGTGGCCCACAAGCTCTCTCTCTCTCTCTCTCCATCTCTCTCTCTCTCTCTCTCTCTCACTCTCTCTCTCACTTCCCAAGTAAGGAGTTTAACAAGTATTTCCACTTAGTCATTTTGCTCGCTAAGATAGGATTGCTGTCTCCCGTAAGCCTGATGGAAAGGTCCCAGAAAACATGGCAGGAAGTGAATAGACGTGTTTACTGACAAACGCCTGACCCCAAACCAAAACACTGTCACGAGATTTGATAGCTCCAGAGCACATTCCGCCTTCATTTGGGGATATCATTTTCACCAGGATATGTCCGTTAGTCGTTTTTTCATCCCGACGTCTCTCGCCTGTCAGTGGATTTTTTTTTTCTCACCCTCCATTCCTTCGCCAGGAGGAGGTTGTTAAAACTAAAGTCCAGAGATGGAGAAGGAAGAAGAGGAAGAGAATTTGGAAGAGAGGGGTGGGGGGGGGGTCGGGTGTGGGGGGGGGGGGGGGGGGTCGACCTTTCTCTATCTCTCCCTCTACTCTCTCTCTCTCTCTCGTCTCTCTGTCCGTCTCTCTCTCTCTCTCTCCCTCTCTCCCTCTCTCTGTCTGTCGCCTCCATCAGTTGTAAGGACTGGGCTCTAATGAGCTCAGCCGATCTCTGCTTGCCAGCTGCCTCTTCAAAAAAAAAAAAAAATACTAGAAAAAAAATACTGGATGGTGCCAACGCTTTTCTTCTCCCCTTTGGCTTGTCACTCCCAGAAATCAGAACGGGGGATGACTCCAGCGCGGCTTGCTCTTTCGCCCTCTCTGCCTCCATACCTGCCATGCCCGTGTCAACGGGGCCATGGTACTCACCAGGTTCCCCTCTGCTGACAGCAACCAAGTCAGTATGAGGGGACCAATGAGAGAAAGGTTGGCTCTCCACATCACAAGTACCCTCTGATTCCAACTCTGCGCCTGTGTCGGTGACAAGCACCAAGGACCATGAAAACTTAATGAAGAGCCTCCAAAAGAGAGCTGTTGTTGGGGGCAGTGGATGGCGGTGGATGGCGGCAGTTGGAGAGGGGGGTTTGAAAGGGCTGTGACTGAAAGCTTTGACTTTTTGGGAGCCGACGATGTGTTGTAGGTTCGGTTCTGCTTCGCCCGGGTCTTTATTTCGAATCCTCGTCTTTTAAAGTCGAACGACGACGAGCAAACAAGCGCAGTGGCGACACTGGTGTGATTTCATCGCCGCTACCTTTGAAGCGTCTCTGTGTAAGTCACACTGGGTTCATGCGTCGGAAGAGACGCACAGCTGAATGAAAGGTAATCGTTTAACGGTAAACGTTGTTCTTTATGTGCTCTTATTGTTATGCTTCATATACGGAGAGAAACAGTCTGTATAGTGAATCCCTACGGGGAGGTAAACCGCATTTCAAAACAATGTGTGATATCTTATTAGTAGATATACAGCAAAATTTGAGTTGAACGTGTATTCAGACTTCTTTTTTTCTTCTTCTTCTTCTTCTTATTATGTTCTCTGTAACAGCATCTGTCCTTTGTAAATGATTCTGATTCATCGATGAATCGTCTGAAGGTCGCCACAGTCTGTAAAGAATAAAACGATAACAATAAAAAAAAAAAGGGACAATTTTCTGCTCCTCCGCAGAAGCGTCCATGTTCGCAGACCAGTCGAGCAAGTAAATGTCCACCTGATGAATGATTCTGCGGACTGAGGATCTTTTCCAGACAAGACTCGGACACAGAAACTGGACACCGCAGGTCCCCCCTGAACCTAAACCTGTCGTTTTTCACACGCTCTCACTTCCTCTCCTGCTCTTACTCTTTCCAGATTTGTCTCCTCTTCCCTCTGTGTGCCCTTTCCCCCCCCGCCCCTTCTCTCCCTCTCCCTCTCTCTCTCACCCCCCCCCCCTCTCTCTCTCTCTCGCCTAAGATGACATTGCCATCTTTCTTGAGAGAGTGCCAACTATCTGCTCCAAGGCCTATAAATAGTAGCCTAAGGCGAGGGTTGATACATTCTCCTCTCCAGCAACCCCATCTTCCTCCGTCTGCAACCCCATCTTCCTCCGTCTGCAAGCGCCTTCCGCGGCCTCCTCTGCTACCGTCCCAGCCGCGACTGCTACTACCACGAGCCCCTACGGTTTTACTGTCAAAAATCCCTTCTCTTTTCTCCTGTCTTTTTTTTTTTTTTTTTTACTCTTCCTTTTAGCCTTCAGCTGGTTAAGAAAACATCTCGGTGATAGACTTGACAGAGGAAAACCAAAGTACTGTGTCACAGTATTCCAAGACCTGTGATATTAATATCGCATGTTGCTACTTTATCAGTGAGGAGGTGCTGTTTTTATCTCGGCCTGTGAAAAAGAGAGAGAGAGAGGAACAGAAAGAGAAGGGGGTGGGGGCTCTGTGCAGTCAGCTTTAAGATGGCATATTTCTCCGTCCTGACTGGCTTGTTGTAATCTAAAATCAAGCAGAATTCAAATAGTGGAGCCATATTCCTGTCAGGCAAATAGAGATCAACACCAAAATGAGAAGCCCTCAGACAACCAATTGGCATTTTTCTGATGTGTGTGTGTGTGTGTGTGTGTGTGTGTGCGCACGTGAGTGTGTGAATGAGCTTGGCATTAACCAAGTGGATACAATCTGCAATTGACAGTGATTAGTCACATTTGCAGAAGTGTTTAGCCAAAACATCTCCGCACGTGACGACTGGAGTATCCTTAACTACCAGCCGAGACAAGTGGGCTGTGCTATGGAGACACTTATCTTACACCTCACTGAAAAGAGAGTGTGGAAGCCTGCAGATGCTCACAAACACACACACACACACACACACACACACGCACACACACATAAACACTCACTGCAATTCAGTATGAGCTCTCAAAGGACCTGTGTCTGCACATTTTTTTTTTAGAGTGAAATTGAAAAATTGGATCATGTTCTCCAGGGCATGCTTTTATTGATACCTCTGTTGAGGCTAGAGCTGAGTGATAAAGATTAATTTTGAACTGTGTAAAGAGAAAACTGAATGGTATATTTCAGATACACCCAAGTATCTCTTACCTCTCGCTGTCTCATATAATCTGCTAACTTGTGCTAAATGACCAGACCAGTTTGCATCAATATCAGTTGACACATCCCAGCACTGGGCATTGGAAATGAGCCAGTGTGAAATGAACTCTTGCTGGTGTTAAATGAACTCTCAACAGAGTATGATAATACACAATATTAACTCTCTCAGAGTTGATTTAACTCCCTCTGAGTAAATTTACCCCCTAGTGGGCTGACTGTGTACTCTGACCCCTTTAACCCAGCAAATAGCCGGCTGGTCTGAACCTTTTTTTCTCTTTTCTTTTCTTTTCACTAACATTAAGTTTGTCTCACAGTCTTTTCTGCTTTTTTTGGACCATGTTCCTCAGTTCTTAGAAAAAGCACTCACAGATGTGGACACATCAGTAAAGTGTCCTTACAAGGTTACATAGTGTAAAAGTAAGAGCTTTTCAATGTCAATGGCTTTTTTTCAGAACACACCGCGGTTACAGCTGACTGTGTAACCTGTATGACCATTCGGTTGCGACTCCCATAACCCACATAAATGCTCTGTAAATCTGAACGTTACTGCACACGGGAGTGCTGTACCAAATCCAACCACTTAACACCATATTATGAGGCTCGGCTTTGGAAGGGGAACGGGAATCGTCTGTTAAGACCACCTGAAGTGCGTTATTCCCAGTGGTCTTCCGAGCCTAGCAGACTGTTAAGCTTCTCTTTCCGCAGTGTGACAGAGAAGACGAGGCGTATATCCAATCAGGAGAAACACCGGGGGCCTAAACCCATGCAGCTGTTAATCTGTCATTTGAGAGGCGATTCAAATGCTTTGCCGGCATTTCAGATTAAAGGTCTTAAGTGTACACACACTCACACACACACACACACACACACACACCCACACACACACACCACACACACCACACACACACACACACCACACACACCACACACCCACACACAGACACACACACACCACACACACACACACCACACACACACACACACACCACACACACACACATGAACACACAAACATGAGAGGGTGTCAAACCACTCAGTGCGCTCTCTGGTTCCTGTCAGTAGGGACCAAGAGGGGTCAGAGGTTAGGCCTGTGCTGTTCTTGGAGGATTAGGGCCAAATGGAGCCTGTCACCGTAGTAACAGAGGGAGCATAGCACAGAGTGATGAATGGCTTGATTGTGTAAGGGTGAACATGCACAATCAAGGCAAGAGTCAAGCAGCAGTCTTCCTGTTAGTATGCCGTTCTATTACCCATACCTTCAGACAGCTTGATTACAATACAAGACATAACATTATTCCATTCGGTTTCATTTGATTCTGTTCTCGTTGATCCAATTCAGCTCAATTCAGCTCAACTCAACTCAACTCAACTCTTCAATTCAATTCAGTTTATCTCAGAAACCTCTATTCAATTCAATTTGTTTCCGAAGAAAAATAATATCAGGAAAAAAAAAATTCTACCTGAATGTCTTTTCAAACATTTTTCAATATTCTCTCGGTTTTAAAAACCCCAGTTACTTCAAATATGAAGGCGTATCTTAATATCTTAATTTCATAATTAGACAGCTTTTTTTTTGGTCTTTTTCACACTGTGACAATCAAAAGACAGTTGAGGGGCTGTTAAAAGATCTTTATTACTTTGAAACCCACTGAGGCGAAAGGGTTGCATGGTAACAGGTCTCCAAGGCAAATGCTGGTTTAAGGCAATATTGGTGCTGTGGCTACACACATGTGCAAACCATATCACACATATCCCACGGCAACGAGGCGGCAAAGTGAAGAGTGCAGTAAGATATTATGGGTTGGAAGATTAAAATGGCCTCTAGCAGCTGAATAGGGTGAGAGGGTGCCCTCTCCCTCAGCGTGTGGAAACAAATCATCCAAGCACTGCAGGGTGTGCACATGCGTGTATGTTTGTTTGTGTGTTTGAGAGAGAGAGAGAGAGAGAGAGAGAGAGAGAGAAAGAGAGAAAGAAAGAGAGGGAAATAAGATGGAAAGTGCAACTTCTACTCACATAGGTATACAGAGAGAGAGAGAGAGAGAGAGAGAGAGAGAAATTACAGTCTCTCCTGGGGGTGGAGCCCAATCTGAATATGATACTCTGTAAAGCGCAAGTAGTGGGTTTTTGCGAATATTGATTTGGTACAGATATTTTAAAAATGATTTGTTTTCGGAGAGAGAGAGAGAGAGAGAAAAAAAAACAACACAACATGTCAAATAGCTGCTGTTCCTCATAACTGGGAGCGAGGTGGGTATTTGAGCTCCGCCTGCATGTGCTAACGTGACGGGAAGACAACGGCGCAGCCTGATTAAAATATAGGCAAAACGTAGCATATTGCTACGCCACTATTTTGTTTTGATTAGGTTTTTGTTGTTGTTGTTGTTTGTTGTTGTTGTTGTTTACCTTAACTGGTTTGCTGAGGTGGTTTATCATAACGTTAGTTGTCTTTTGTTTTCCTGTTGAACCTGCAATATATGGGGTTTATTTGACGGGGGAAGGAGATTAGCCAAGTTTAACGGTACTTCAGAGAGAACAGTTTTTATTTGTAATCATTTTTTTTTGTTTGTTTGTTTATATTCTGTCTGTTCAGCATCTTCCAATTAGGGCGGGTGGTGGCAGGGTTCACAATGTTCACACAGGCATTTATTAGTTTAGAGTTTAGTTTATTGGTTTGAGTGTGGATTAGGAACCGAATGTTAATTTTAAAATGATTTTCTTTTCAATGATGTTTATGGTTATACATGTTTATTACTAGGTTTATGAAAACCATAAACCAATATGACATTTACGTGTTCATAATTATTATAATAGTTTATTGAAGAGCACTTACATTAACACTTTAATATCCTAAAATTAGTAGTGTAATAAAAAACAAAAAACAAAAACAGGATTGTGATGCCTATTTCCACTTTTATCTGAATACAAATACAAATAATAATAATAATTTTGCTGCCTCAACAAATACAAACACAAATACAAATACTGGGCTCTCTGCAGATCCCCAGTCTCTACCCAAGCAAAGAGTGAGAAAGAAAGATCAAGAAACAGAGAGAGAGAGAGAGAGAGAGAGATACACATCAGTGCCATTTGAAAAGGCATCAGTACATTTCTGACTAGTTAAAACAGACCTCTCGCAGGCGTTTCGCTTTTGCAGGTGAAATAAATTGAAATTGAAATAAGTGGGAAGATTCATTAAGATGTGACAGTGTCGTGCTGCTGCAGCTGATATATGTAAAATGAGGAACTTTGATCATTTTATTTTGTATTATTGACTAGCTCACGCTGTGTAATCATTTAGACTGCCAGCGTGGCATCAGTTGACTCTGCTTCAAAAAAATAAAAAAATAAAAAAACTCCAGGCTTTAGTTCAACTCAGACAGAGAGGGGAGAGAGAGAGGGAGAGAGAGAGAGAGAGACTCCCCTAATTCAGTCGTGCAAGTAATAGGCCTATACGATCAGGCCATTAAGTGCTCACCCCTGAAGTGGAAAAATTACGCTCTTAATGGCGATTAAAGCTCCAAGTCAAGCATGAATCATATATTAGCAGCCTAGAAGAAAGGGTATTTTTAAAGAGAGAATTCAACAAAAAAATGACCAAGGCTATAAATTCCTCTCTTTTTCTTTTGCTCTGACTTCCAACCGATTCATCTCTGAATGATTATGTCTTATGAATGCCCTGTAAAATTTTCATGTACAATATATATTTTTATTTTTTTTGTGCTGCTATTAATGTAGATACTTATAGAAATCTTGAGGTGGGGGGGAGGGGGGCACTAAGAAAGCATAAAAGATGAAATAAAACACGGAGGTGTTTGTGTTCCATTTCTTCCTTGCTGCCTCCTCCATGTTGTCATTAGCATCAACGTACAGAAAATGTCTGTCAGATGAATAACACTCATATTTCTATACAGCCTCATTATTCTGTTTATACATGAGCAATTCCATCACGATGTATGTGATTTTCTCAGAATAGCTACTTTGAAAATGTCAAAGCTTTCTTCTCTGAACTGCAATCTTAAATGACTACTGTTGTTAGTGCTAATTGTGAAGATATGATCCTCACTGTTTAAATCGAAACTTCGCAATCTTGTTTATACGTACATTAATTTGCAAAGGACCTGTACCTTTGTTGTCATTATTGTTTTGTTTGGTTAAGTGTTCACAATGCAGAATCTGAACTCTGCCCTCTGCCCTGATTGGTTGAGGTCGCACATGCCGGAATGCAGCTGGAGTTGAAGTTGAAGCCACCTCTGTCGCTGTTCACCTTGTTTTTTGAAAATTTTGACAGTTGGAAATCACTGCGTTGCCTCATGGGATGCAGTACCTGACAAAGTGAGCTCAAGTTGTATGCTGCAAATGTTCGCCAGAGTAGTACATCATCCGGGTAACTGTTGTGTACTGCCAAATTTTCATTTTTCACGCACTGCATACTACTTACTACTTTTACGTCAAGATCAGTATACGAGTAGTATGTAGTATGCCATTTTGGACACAGCCTGTGACTAGAATTGCTGATCTCCTAACAGATACATACTTTTTCTTTTTCAACTATTCTCTGTTTTAGCCCATTGATCAAATCAGCATCGTTTCTGAACAATATGAACATCAGTTGTAATTGAAATGAAAGGGGGGAGTCATTACGGGCTTGAGTCGTCATGCTGGTGCTAGCGATACGCGTGTTGCTTAGATTCAGACAAACGCATGAGGGAATCCAGCCGACATCTGCACAAGGGGGAGGAGGGAGGGATAGGGCAAGGAACCGCACGCCAAAGTTATCACACACACACACACACACACAGAGACAGAGAGAGAGAAAGAAACAGAGAGTTTCAGGTTGGCCGGCATACGAAATCTCAGGCCCATTCCCTGTGAAAGACTTTTTTCCAGGTGCTAGATGAAGGAACGGCGTGATACGTGGAAAAGCCTCTGAGCCTTTGGGCTGAAGTGAGCAGATGCCTCTTTCGCTTTTGGAAGTATGACAAACTTGTTTCTGTGATTAGGGACAGTGATTTATCAGTTTAATCCACACAGTCGGATTTGAGCGCGTTTTAGTTTTTCCTAACCTTCATTATGTCTCTTCAAATATTCAGTGCCAATGTTTTGTTGTTACAAAAGCGGGAACAAAACTAAGGCAAAAGAATTTGACTATTACTCCATCAATAGGATTTCTTCAAAATATTTTGCCAGTACGTAGCTCTAGTACTAGTCTAGTACAAGCTCTTTAACACTTGTGCCCTGTACTTGTCATAACACATTTGTACTAAGTCCACTTTACAACAAAAGTGCTGGTGAGTAGAAACAAAAATAGGAAACGGACATCAGATTGCACTGTGCCATTTCTCCAAAGGGGAAAAAAAAAAAGAGGTATTTCCTTCGGCCACGGATAAAAAAAATGTACCGTTACCCCTTTTCCACCAACAGGGAACGGCTTCCGTTCCGGGTTCGCGTGCCATATTTTGAACCGTTTGGAGCATTACGACCCAAAATAAATTGGTTTGGAACCTGAACGGTTGGTTCCCAGATGGAACCCAAAAAAAAAAAAAAAAAAAAAGCTGTTTTTCCGATGCAAACAGTCATGACATCAGTGGGCGTATCATTCATTTACATTTGTGTAGGCTTTATGTCTGCAAAGAGAATACCAGTCATCTTCCATGTAATCATCTTCTACGTCTTCTTATCATTAGTAGTTGGTCCATGCTTGTTTTTTTGGATAAAAAACAAATATCTGCAATAACAAAAGCTCGCAGGTGATCAGTGTGATCTGCCATCTTACTACTACTGTTTATTTCCGTTGTGCATTGAGCAATACCCTCCTTTGATCTCGGTTATTGATTACAGTGGTTCCGCTCAGAACTGGTGGAAACGCGGGCTAGTTCGCTGGAGGGCACAGAGGTTCAAAGAATCCTGAACAGAACTAGTTCAAGAACCCGTTCCCTGTTGGTGGAAAAGGCATACATCAGAACAAAAAACAAGTCACAATAAATAAATAAAAAAAACCCTTTCATTTGAATGTACTTTGCAGGGACATGTGGGCAAGACAGATCTTGCATCGTATGCTTTAATAGTAGACATGCCTCTCTGCGGGCCTTCACTTGATAGCAAAAAGACTCGTCCTTCACTCACTAGTTCTCCACTCCCGTGGTAGAACAGAGAACAAACACGAGACCAAACTGTTCTCCGTCTTCAGAGAAAAGCACTGACGCTGTGTTGACAGAGGATGTGTTTGGTTAAAGGAGACGAGGAAGAGAAGAGGGAGGCGGGAAAAAAAAAAGTGAAATGTAGGGTTTTTTTTTTCCCCCAGCTTTGCTCTTCTACTGTTGATCTACTCCTAACAGGAAGAGAGAGTGTGACTCCCACACCCCCATACCCTATCTCAGAATGACAGAGAACGATCCAATGAGAGATGCACACGCTGTGTGACCAGTACACATGAGTCTCTTTGGAGACAGGGATTTTGAGCACGATTTTAAATTGGTGAGGGGGGGGGGGGGGTTGAAGTGATTTTATTAACTAAGTGTGACTGAATTTCTGGCTGAGTTTAAAGCCTACCACTTGTCCTCTCACGATCGCTACATCACAAGGTGAGAACGCATGAGCCCGATAAAACGACTGTGCCCCCGAATCTGCATGGAAGGAAAAAAAAAAAAAAAAAGACAAAAAGCCAACATCAACAGGGACGACAGGTAGGATAATGAAACTTTTGGAAAGTCGCACTGTTTCCCTTGTGCCCTAAAAGCCGCTTAGCACGTTCAGTCTGAAAGCGAAAAGATAAAATTGTGGCCAGATCCGTACAGCAGACCCGTTTAGCCTTTACCGTGAGAGGTGAACGAGGCACTGAGCTAGACGGAAAGCCAGAGTCTGCTCTCAAAAGCTTCACGCCTTGTCAAACGGTTGTCGTGTAAGAGTGACCTTTCCCGTCCACCCCGTATTGGATGAAGACCTCTTTTCTTTCTTTCTTTTTTTTTTTTTTTTGCAACCGTTCGAACGAAATCCTTCAAGTGACTGCTCAGAGGAGGGAATTCCCAGAGAGAAATCAGACGGTGGAAGTAGAACGTTGGAGTGTATTGATCTACACGCTAGGATGCGGTCAAGACATCTGATATCTGTCCTCCTTGTGCCTTCACACAACCTCTTGTTCTATCACACAGAACGGTCAACTCCTTTTTCAATTTACTCTTAAAAAGACCACCCACATGGGAGCTGGGATTGGAGACCGTAAAGTACCATTTTATTGGTTTGTGGAGCCCAGGTAATGGTACCATATCAGAGAGACTAGGGTGACAAGACCCTGTCAAGTATTTAGAGAGAATTATATTTGGTTTATCAAATCATGTCCTAAAATAAACAAGAACCCTTCATGGTTCGGACAAGGGAATCTTTTATTTATTGTTCGATTCATTTATTGAAAAGTCATATGGTACTTTATTTATGTATGTATGTATTTATTTATTTTGTGGATGAGGATTAATTAACTTGTGTCTCTGCAATAAAGATTTGAAGTTGCGATCAAGAGAAGATTTGAAGTTTCGATCATGAACATTTAATGTGGGAAAAAAAAAAAAGTGGGCAGCTGCTGAGGAAGAAGAAAAAAAAGAAGAAGAGGAAGATTTCCCTCTGAAAAAGGTCTCAGAGATATTAATATGGCAGAGGAAAACAGATGGAGATGGACTTTGTAAATAAGCACTCTGAATGCAATCAAAACCCAAATATCTCAGTCAGGCAGCAGGACCGCTATTGATGAGGTATCAAGGGACAATGCAAAAATCTCGTTCTAGTTTTAGAATTGGAAATTAGAATCTTTCTTTCTTTCTTTTTTTTTCTTTCTTTCTTTCTTTAGGGTTGACATTGACCGTCTCTGATGGTTTTTTGTGGTTGCTTGTCTTGCTCGTAATGTCAATCATTCATAAATTCTGGAATTTGTAAAATATTGGATAGAATTATTTTTATATATATTGTAACACCATATTGTACCGCTAATTTCCATGTTCCAAACTATAAAAAAAACCCATAAATATTTAAATACAAGTTTATAACTCACAGAAGAGCGTTGCATACAACACAAAAACACAACGAGAGAGCATCATCGTTATGCAAAATCTATTATTTTCTGTGATCACTCCAAGTTTCTGCTGGTTTTTGCCTGTCCCAACACACTCATTAAAAAAAGCTCATGGAAACATATTGTTGACTTGTGTAAATACACATATAATGGTTGTCAACTCAAAGTGAATTCCAAAAATACCCGTGAAGATGAAAAATAAAGCCAACTTAAGCCAACTATCCCTTTCCTCCCTCCTGTTTTCTTCTCTTCTTTTCTTCTTCTTCTTCTTCTTTCTCCTGAGTTAGCTAAGGTTGCCTTATAAAATATTCTCCTGCTCTTGGCTGTGTAGCTTCTTTTTTTTTTTTTTTGGTCAGTGTCTTCCTTATTCTGTCCTTTTTGTTTTATTTTTTTGCTGGGTAAGAGTTTTTTTTTTTGGTTTTTTTTTACCCGTACTCCGGGCAGTGCCCAAATCAGTACTGTATATGACTTGACTCTCAGCGCTTACTGCCTGTAGTCTTCAGAACTCAGAGGACACGCTGGAGTGACACTCAGACACTCTCCTGTGACAGAGTTCCACCCTCTTTACTGAGGGGCCTTCACCGGGCCCTCCACACATTACTGTAGATTACTACTGAGTGTCTATGTCCTCTTGACTTTACCACAAAGAATACCAGCACAAAGCCACACGCTCAAGGCTATGGCAGGAAGACAGATCAGCGGAGTACGCCTTGCACTTTGAGTTATATAATATATACAGTACCAGTCAAAAAGTTTGGACACACCTACCCTCAAGGGTTTTTCTTTATTTTTACTATTTTCTATATTATGCTGTGTTTACACTTTTTTTTTTCCTTACTATAATTCCTTATGGGCAGCACAGAGGCACAGTGGGTAGCCCTGTTGCCTCACAGCAAGAAGGTCCTGGGTTCGATTTCCCAGCCGGGCAACCAGGGTCCTTTTGTGTGGAGTTTGTTCTCCCTGTGTTTGTGTGGGTTTTCTCCGGGAGCTCCGGTTTCCTCCCACAGTCCAAAGACGTGCAGGTCAGGCAAATTGGAGATACTAAATTTCCTCTAGGTGTGAATGTGTGCGTGATTATTTTTGTCTGTGTGTCTGCCCTGCGACGGACTGGTGACTGTCCAAGGTGTTTCCCTGCCTTTTGCCCAATGAGCACTGGGATAGGATCCGGCACCCCCTGCGACCCTAATTAGGATAAGCAGCTTCGAAAATAAATGAATGGATAATTCCACGTATCATTTCATAGTTTTGATGCCTTCAGCACTGCTCTACAATGTAGAAAATAAAAATGATAAAAATAAAGAAAAATCATTGAATTAGAAGGTCCAAACTTTTGACTGGTACTGTATATGTAAAAACAGCTTTTAAATAAAGAAATACCCTTTTTCTTTACTGTTTTTGAATGTGGTGTGAATGAAAATATATAAGACATTACTGTGCGAGAGTAATGTCTTATATATATATGCTATATATATATATGTGTGTGTGTGTGTGTGTGTAAAAGATATTACTGTCACACAAACATCATTAATTAAAAAGTGTCTTACTTTTATGTGTTCTTTATCTATATGTTTGAGAGTTGTCTTGTATTCCAAGTACCCAGTCTACTGTGTTAGTAAGTG
>NC_044502.1:7425580-7428080 GCF_902362185.1 Chanos chanos
GTGTGTGTGTGTGTGTGTGGTGTACTTTCTAAAAAGTGGCAGACGATTTATGCATTCATCCATTCCCCTCTTAAACACAACCATCAGAGAAGTCCTCACATGTAAACCCGACGTAGACATCAGAGCTACAATCCAGCGTTCACAGAACAAACATTGTTAATGTACTTGGACGCATCCATGTCTAGCATTATGGACATTACTAAATACCAGAACATGGTTAGGAGTGACAAAAAAAACCCCAGCTTTTGAAACAGATGACACCCCGATGACGTTTATTTCTCTTACAAGAACGCAGGCCCAATAAGAACGGCATTTCAGAACGCAGCGATGTGACAGGCATATGAAATACGGAGTTACGCGAAGCTTCTTCAGAAACAAACAAATCGTATCTTTACAAAGTGGTCCAAGACTGCTCTCACTCAGAATTTTTTTATTTAAAGTGGTCTCTTTGAACAAAATCTTCATTTCACTCCACATGTTATGCACAACCAATTGAAGCCTGTGTGTCTTGCTGAGACTGTGCTTTGATTAGGGAGATGGATAGCTTTATTCTCGCGGCTGATAGCGTCTTTTTTTTTTTTTCTTTCTCTTTTTTTTTCTCTGGAGAAAGCGCAGTTAAAGCACATGAAAGACGTCTTTTGAATTCTGAGATTTAAACCATCCACCATGATGAAGTGGTCCGCTATCATCTGCTGCTCACTATTTCCATGGCTGCAGCATCCGACGACGCTGTCTCCATGGGAGCCAGTATTATATAATTAATTTGTTTCCTCCTTGTTAAATTTTGATTTCAGTGAACGTATGAACCAACATCAAAGCCGTAATTTGAAACCTAAGAAAATGAAAAAAAAAAAAAAAAAAAAGAAGAAGAAGAAGCAGGAGAAAGAAGCATTTATCGCGGCTAAGACGTATTAGCAGACGGGCAACACGTGCCAATCTGATAGTTCCAGGACCCGTTGTTTTTTTTTTTTCGGCGACGCTCTGGAATAGAGTGTGTTTTGTTGGGCTGGCAGGCGGCAGGTGACCTGGTCCCAACCCCGGTGACAATGATCAAGCTGGTGGCGTCGGGAGTCTGCAGAGATGCGCTGGAATCATTAGTTCTCTGCTCTACTTCTGCCAAAAGGTGTTTTCTTCCAGGCCCCTTAGCCTGCTGCTCAGGGACTTCCCTAAAACCTTTTCCGCCTGTTTGTCACAGATCCTCTACAGCCTGATAGACCCAAAGCCTTGCTTTTTCTTCTCAGCTTTTCCACCCCGAGAAAACCTGGGGTTGTAATAGGTAAGCATCGAAATGAATTGGAAATGAATGAATGAATGAATGAATGAACAAACAAACAAATAAACAACTCGTGTCAATGTTCTCACCTTACAAGGTCCTTTTGTACGAGACAGCACGAGGAAGGCCGTCCTAGGTAAATCAGGGGTATTACCTCCCTCGAATTTTTCGCCAAGGGGGTATAATTGGAACCAATTTAGTCTTAGTTTTCAGCTGTTTATTTTTTTTTTAAATCAGCAAAGTTCGCTCCTGGAAACGAGCTTTTTTTTCATTGGCCCATAAAAACGGTTGTTTGTTTGTCTCACCTAACTGTTCATGTTTGCAAAGATGTTGCTTTATTACCTTCATGTTTTTTCTGTTCTTTCCACTGAACTGGATTATTTTCATTGTTCATTGAACGCATCCTTGTTTTCCTCGACAAAGCGTGCACCATAGAAAGCTTTTCAGTTTTTCCATTAGTATTTGTTTCAAATTAAATTAATCTCATTTTAATTAACACTGCTATTTGATTTCATCATTTATTTACACTAGGGTTAGCAAACAGTATCAGATTTTGTGATGAGGAGATTATGGTGCATGTAGATGATTCATATCTATCCCTATCTTTTCAAATAAACACAAATTACGACCAGATATTGGCAACAGTCCAAGATAAGCATATAGATGAGAAAATTAAGGATGAGTGAGAAATGTATATTAGCTAGCAAAAGTTACCGGAACTCTTTCTTTTTTCTTTTTTTTTTTGTCTTTTTCAGCCTCATATTGCTTGTGGTAAAGTGGTGGAAACCGGACGATTAAAATTCACAGGGTCTGTTCTGAACCTCCCGCATGACAGAGCCTGGTACAGGCTGCCTGAGCTTGGCACGGCCAGCCACAGTCTGTCTGTGGAGACCGCGTCCCTCTTCACAAACCGTGCCAGTCCGCCCCAAACCAAAGAGCCATGGATACCATTCATACACGGCAATCCACGCTCCCCCCCCTCCTCCTCCTCCTCTTCTCACTGCATCCCTCTTTCCCTCTCTCTCTCTCTGTCTATTTTTCTTGCTGTCTTTCTCCTTTAACCTGGTGTCTGAGGAGCCCCACTTACACTCTCTCTCTCTCTCTCTCTCTCTCTCTCTCTCTCACACACACACACACACACACACACATTTCTTTGTTTGTACTGGTCTCATCCATCTCTGACTGGAGCCGTATACGGGAACATCGGCCTGGCTGTCCATCTTGGAT
>NC_044502.1:7433080-7488080 GCF_902362185.1 Chanos chanos
ACATGTGTGTCTGTGTGTGTGTGTGAGAGAGAGAGAGAGAGAGAGTATGTGTGTGTATCTGTGCCTGTGTGTGTTAGAGTGTGTGTGTGCGTGAGAGAGAGACAGAGAGTGAGAGAGAGAGGAACCACCATGTGATATCTGTGTGTAGCAGCACTGCAAATGGATGTTCAGGATTAGAACTGTGACACGCTGGATGACATTTCTCCCTACAAGAGTCAACAAGCCAGTGAATGACAGGCCAAATGACAGGTTCTTCTACAGGAAGTCTCAGACGGAGGAGGATGTCCCTTTTCAATGAGAGGGAGGAAATAAATCATTTAAACTGCCACGGCTTGCACACAGAAACGTCCGAGTGACTCGCTTCAGAATACTGTCCGCTGTGAGTCATCGTGAGTGGTCACCTCTAAAGCTGGAAAGCCAATCACCACCCACCCATACACACACACACGCACACACACGCACACACACAAACAATGAAACACGCTATGAAAAACCATCTGCTCGTGGAACTCCAATAGCCTAGCTCAGAACGGCTTGAATTAAATGAATAATTAGTCTAATTATGATTGTAATTTCCATGGCATGACAAATTTATCCTACTTAAACAGGAGTACTCATGTTGCCTTTCCAAAGGGCCATAGTCTTCCCAGTATCTGTGCTGAAGGGGCATAAAAATCATACCATTTTTTATTTTCATAGTTTCATGGATTTTCATACTATTCATTAACCATATATCATATCTGATTTAACACATACTACAAGATATATATATACACTTATTTATTCATTTTTTTTCATCTCACAGTGCACAGCGTAAATCAGACGAGTAAATCAAAACACATACCAATATCGCAAGATTACATAAATCAAGACTAAGTGTACACTCTTACTATTTTTTTTTCTCATTTCTCCCCCCCCCCCCCCCCCCCCCCCCCCCCCCCCCCCCCCCCAAAAATGCATTTGCACGGGACATGATATGAAATGTATTCACCATACTGAAATAACACAGCCCTAACAGGGGGAAAACCATTGATTTCAGTTTGAATAACAAGAGGAAACAAAGCATTAAATGAGAAAACGTGGAAAAAAAACAGGCCAAATAATTCAGTTTAACCGATGTAACGTCATATAGGCGACTAACCGACTTTAACGCGCAAAACTGTATTAATAACTTACAAGACCCGCCGAGCTCTATTATGCATGCCGTTTGGCAGGTGAGGGGATATAAGAAATTATTGACTACGGTAATTAATTTACTATCAGTTATTTGATTTCACCTTGAAAATGAAATAGTAAAGGCTCCTCGTGAACAGCTCTCTCTACGGATCCTGACATGAAAGATGAGCGCCGTGAATCTGAGTGAAGTCCAACCTTTCCAGTATGAAATATTCAACAAGCACAAGACTGGGTTTTTCTTTTTTCCCCCCCCCCCCCCTCCTTTTTTGGTCCCTTTGACATGTATCTATTATGGAAAATCAGGAAAGACACAGACTTTCCAATATTAATGAAAATCTGTTTGCGAATGTGACTAAGAACGTGTAAAATATAAATATGGAATAGACTGGTTAGCTCGAGCTATTAAATGTGTATGAAACGTGTTGTGCAGATAAAACAAGAAAAGAAAAAAAAAAAACATGAGGAAAGTGAAGTAAGTGAGAAAAAATCTTTTTTGATCTTTTAATGTTGTATTATTTCGCCGACACGCAGGTCCAAAATGGGATTGGATGATTGTGCTGTGTTTGATCAAAAAAAGTCTCAAAGAAAAGGTAAAAAAAAAAAAAAAGACTGAAGTAGTTACCTGTTGACGCTCGGGAGCTGCTGTTCTGGAGTGAACAACTTCCGGTGCCTTACCCTTCCTGGGACACACTGACCTGAGTTTAGAACAAACAGCTCTAACAATCTATACTGCGTCTTTTTTCTTCTTCTAATCCAGCAAAGCAAGCCTGAGTCCTCCGCCGCTAATGCTGTCATTGTATCTGCGAGGTTAAAACTCAATTTGATTTCTTTTCTTCTTGCTGAAAGCTTATTTCCCTGAGGGCAATTATAATAAGAGAATCAATGCTTGACTGAATTTTAATTTGTCATACGTAGCGCCGAAGAGATATTTCAATCTAGAGTGTAATTCTTGTCATTAGCTGAGAAAAGGTACAATGCTAGATGCTACAGCACTCTCTGCTGCCAACATAAAGACACGTTCACCCTGCGTGGTCTTCCACAACAAATCCTGCGTATTATCCTCCGACGTTTAAGGACCAAATAGAGAAGGAAAGGAAACTGATAGAGTCTGAGTGTACTGTACTAGAATAGGACTACTTGTTGACAGAAAAGCACAATGCAGCATTTCTGGTACATGGAACAAATCGGGTTTTACTTCTTTAAACTTTTCTTGTGCTTGTATCTGGTCTACTACTGAGCTTAGCTGCAGTGCTTGGATTGTATTCTGACTCTCACATGAAGTGGCTTCGTAATTATACATTTTTCAAGTTTCAAAAATCTGAAAATTCCTCCGATGAATACCGATGAAGATGAAGACTCTATGACTTGGAAGATGTTACTTGTTTAACTGCTAGGGTGCGTGACTGTGTTATGCTATGCTGAAAAGTCCAACAGGTCATAACGCAGAGGAAGGCGTTATATGCATACGCTGGTGTGGTAAATGGTAGAGGAAAAAAAAAAAAAAGACATTTAAGATTAAACCAGAGTTTCCCCTTAAGAACGTTTAGCACCAGAGATTGTGTCCGGCAGTATTTTTAATTTATCGGACACACAGTAAATTTGCCAGACACCGTTATATAGCAGGTCGTCATCTGAGGTGGATATAGTGGCAAAAATCACTTTTGGATTATAGCATCTACTCAATTATTTTTAACCGAACGTAAATTCGGCCTAAAAAGCTGTAATAAAATGGGGCGAAACAGTGTTCTTACATCAACAAGTTTTAGTGAGAAGCCAAGCTCATACATTACGTTTTGAAAACCGATACGCTACGTTTTCATTTAATAGCGTTAGATGGCAAATGATGAAGCGGTTGTTTTCAAATGAAAACCGGAACCTCTCTCCTGGCTTCAGCTGTTTAATCACATTAAGCCGGTCCCGGATGCTGGCCCTCTTCAACGGGCCAGTTTGTGCCACTCAGCTGGAGCAAAGTTTGCTAGACATCTAGACATGTGCTATGGTACTAATTGCAAGGACTGTAGATGTTTAGAACATCAAAGTACATTTGCTTTTCACGTCCGCGCGTGCGGTGGCCATTTTATTTCTCCTAATGGATAAATGGCATTAGCTTGATTAGAGCTCTTCTGCTGGGCTTCTCAGAAAGGTCATTAGCCAACCTCTGTTGATTTTTCTACCAGATAAATGTTTGTAAATGCGGTTAAACACAAACTAGGGGTTATGCATACGTGGAAAAAAAAGGATTAGTGAAGGTTGCGCTCCTCTTAAACGCATGTAGTCAACCTCAGATTAGACAAACAAGTAGAAGGAATTTACAACTGTGAAAAAGCCAAACTGAATGTTAGTGCAAAGAACTGTGGGAAAAACTGGCAAAGGGGTCGGCTTGACGCTGTGCGACGCAATACTACGATCTGAAACCGAGCTAAATACAGTCTGTCAGCCACGCGCTGTAAGCCTATCGCACAAACTTTAGAAAAGTTATTAAATGAAGTATTATTATTAAAAACCCTCTCAAAACATTTTTTGATTATATTGCATCTTAACCCACACTTCCAGATTATTCACGCTCTCTCCCAGGAGAAGACAGACAGGTATGGAAAAGAAGATGCTAAGATTGTTTTTCAGCTGTTACCTGGCAACGCCTCTTGCACCCATGATGGATTAACTGACAAGCTGATAGGCTCAGGCTGTTTTTTTCACGTTTAAGTAAACATATCATTCCAACTATAAATGAAACAAGTATAGTCTTGATTCTTTTTCTAGAAAGACAGCTAAGTGAAATGTTAATTTATGACCTTACAGTGTAGAATAAGGGGAAAAAAAAACCCGGAGAGGTTAAAACATTAAAACTACGTGTCATGGCGTGCGATTTGAAGTGTTTTTTTCTCATCTCTTTGTGTCATGTTTCCTTTAAGGCTCCTGATTTCTCATTAGCCTGTGACATAAAGACTCTTAGCGAGATGCTGAATTAATTGGTTGTGGGTTAAATACATCAAGGCTGAGTAAATGTTTTCTCAATTCATCCCTTCCTCACTTCCAATAGACTGCAAAGCAAGTGTAGAGCAGGCAGGCTCTTGAGACCTCACGGAATATGCACTTGCCTTCCAATGTTTGTTTGTTCGTTCATCTGTATCTGCGCACACACACATGCATATCTCTCTCTCTCTCCATGTATATATGTGTGTGTGTATATATATATATATATATATATATATATATATATATATATATATATGATGTGTTTGGGAGTGTATTTGTTGTGTTGTATGTGGAGGCCCATGCTCTTTCTCTGCATTTGCCTTGAACTGTGTCGACTCCACACTGCCACTAAGAGTTGCTGAAGTTTAGAGATGAGGGACAAATACCCCATCTGTCTAACACCTCCCAGAACATGGGCAGTTATGAACTTTTAAGCCCAGCAAGAAGTAACACTGAGATCTGAACTTGGAACCTCAGTTTTAGGGTACAGTATAATTTATGATGTTTACATTTAAAGTTCATTTCACTTTTTTTTTTCTGTGAGATGGTTAAGATAAGAGAGACTAGGGCAATGGTGACCTATGTGATTTACTGAATAACTGACCCCTTACTCTGAGGAATGACCTGGAAGTGCTTGACTCGAGACATAGATCATTTCATTTCATTAACATTTTCATAAATATTTCCACTGAAACATCCAAAAATTGTTTATTCTGTCAGTTGCTATCGTTATGATATTGAGTATGCGTTATTGAATCCAAAAGGTCGTTGTAATTTAATGTGGACAGATTCTATTTTGCTAAAATCAAATGAACACAGTTAAGATCCTTATTTTCAATTCACATTCACTTTAGTGGCTTAAAGGAATAGTGCGGAGGGGAATGTTTTTGAATGACTCTCTCTTAACGCATCAATAATAACACAAGTATGATTAACAAAGCACTTTTTGTTTTTGTTTGTATGATTTGTGCTGTACATGGGCTAGTTCTACACCAAATGCAAGACAACATTATTAGTCTCTGGAGTGTCACACGTTAAGCATTTTACAACATTTGCACAATTTTGCAACAGAAAGCAGTTATTCAAATTAAACCATGATCTTGTCTTTTGTTCCCTCGCCACAGACAGCTGAAGCAAAAAGGAACAACCTCATCAACTTAATTGTCTGTTTCTTGTTTTCTAGTTGATCTGGTCTCTTCAAAAGTGAGGGGTTTTTTTTGTTGTTGTTTTTTTCCTTTATGCATTCTCTATGTGTTCCACTGCCTTGACCTTCCACTGCAGTATCAATGCTGCTTTTGGACATAGGGCGGGGGTGTTGAATGAATGAATTAATTAAAGAAAATAGTTGTCAAGCACAAATTCATGTCAGTCAGTGTCTGGGGAGAGGCAGAATGAGAAGGAAATGTGGTGGAAAACATATATGGCCAACCCCTGATAGCTGTACACCATCTGGTATACACTAGTCCCAATTGGGCTATTTTGAGCGTCTTCGGAAAAAAAAAAAAGAAGAAAAAAAAAAGAAAAAGTAGGGTATGGGCAAGCCTTGTTGCTGTCTCTTGGAATTGACGGGGCGAACTAGATATCTGAGGCAAGTCGGGATCTGTCAGGTTTTTTTAGATTATCAATCACGTAGAGCAAGAAACTGTGTCCTGATTTCTTGTCAACCAATAAAGAAAAAAAAAAGCCGAAATGAAGATGTGGAAGATTCTAGAAAAGAATCATTCGTTCTGAGTAGCAATGGAATATCTTCTCTCCAGAGGTCTCTATTCTCAGACTGCCTGGGATTTAAAAAAAAAAAAAAGTATATGGACTGTTTCAAGCTGTTACAGAGCTGACTGCCCTATGTAAGAAACATAAAAACAACGTGTTAAAGATTCATTATTTTTGGCGAGATTCTTTTGAAGTCTAAAAATAAGCTGTGTAAGCGACACACCAATTGAGAATACTGAACACTTTTTTTTGTCCCAATCTGTTTCTTTTACCGGGTCCTCTCAACCAATGACAGTTCCATAAAAACGAGACGTCTCCTACAACCCTGGGTAGATTTCAGGACCTGGACATTATGTTATAAAGCGCCAGTATCTCTCTGTATTTGAGTGGCGCCCTTTTTTGAAAAAAACGACTAAATCACATAGGACGTGAAAAGGTACCAGGGCATGTCAAAGCTCGGTGAAGATGATTGGGTAAGCTGAGGTTCTCTAACCCTGCTTCACATAGTCACAGTGATTGGTCAGACTGAGTCATCAGTATTGACAGTCAAAGACCATTGTTTCGTGTCCTTTATTTTTGTTTTTTTTTTTATCATTAAAAATTTTCAGTTAACGTCATCTTGGGACGTAGGCTACAGTATGTGAACCGGTGAGAAAGAAAGATTGGTGCTTTGACCACAGGGAGCGAATGCCTTTGGAGTTAGCATCAGACGACTATTAAGACACACCCTTTGAGTATTTTGATAGAGTATGGAGAGTAATCCCGGTCTTGGTTCCAAAAAAACAAAAAAACAAAAGCATAGACCTGAATATACAAGAGGATATAAACGGAACCCAAGCAACCCAAACCAAAATTCATGTAAAATCATGTAAAAAAAGTTTTTCATATTCAGTCTCCAATTAGTCTCCAACTCAGTTGTAACTTGTTTAAAAAAGAAAAAAGAAAAAAGATCTGACTTCAGTTACTGTTATGTTTGAATTCATTTTACACAACATATAGAATATAAAACCATCTCGAGCGTGCAGGCGTAGTAAAACTCGTCGCGTAAACAGTGACTTTCAAAAAGTCAGCGATGCAATTTTTTCAACTCGATTGATAATCGTAAGGCAAGGGAAAAAAAAAAAAAAGTTTGGCCGTCATTTGCAGTCAGCACACTAAACTGGGTCATTTTCCGAGGGGTGGGGTGGGGGTGTTTGGGGAATTTATTGGTGTTCTCAGCTGGCGACAGCGCTGGAGGTTTTTTTATGAGGAAGCAATGCCATCCCGCCTTCTGTGTGTGCCACTTTTTCTGTCAGAATGAAGTTATTTATACTCGTGCTTCACCAGTCTGGCATTTTTATGCCACTTCCTGCTTGCCACTGTAAAAGCTGACCTGTGTTTATAGAGGAGACATCCCACCCTGCTCATCTTTTCCTTTTTTTTTCTTTTTCTTCTTCTTCTTTTTTTTTTTTTCTCGTTTTCTTCTTCAGCTGAAAGAAATTGAGAGCGGGCAGTGGTGGGGTGTGTGTGTGTGTGTGTGTGTGTTGGGGGGGGGGGGGGGGGGGGGGGGGGGGGGGGGGGAGGGGGGTCCTCTTAGGAAACTGTGACGTTGAACCGAACTCAACCTCGCTTACCTCTGTCATTTTTTTTCTTATTTTTTTTTTTTCGGCTAAAAACAAATCATTATATTCAGAGAAGATGAGCGGACAGACCTTTTCGCTTTGTTGTGGCTCGTTCTGATCTGTTGAAATAGGTTGACACTCAGGTTGATAAAAAAAAAACAGATGAAAAGTAGACATTCTAATAAGAGATGAAAATATTCAAATTATTTTTGGGGGTAATAGAATATCTTGTATGTGGCAGCGATGTGGCTTAGTGGCCCACAATCTCTCTCTCTCTCTCTCTCTCTCTCTCTCTCTCTCTCTCTCACTCTCTCTCTCACTTTCCCAAGTAAGAGTTTAACAAGTATTTCCACTTAGTCATTTTGCTCGCTAAGATAGATTGCTGTCTCCCGTAAGCCTGATGGAAAAGGTCCCAGAAACATGGCAGGAAGTGAATTAGACGTGTTACTGACAAACGCCTGACCCCAAACCAAAACACTGTCACGAGATTTGATAGCTCCAGAGCACATTCCGCCTTCATTTGGGATATCTTTTTCACCAGATATGTCCGTTAGTCGTTTTTCATCCCGACGTCTCTCGCCTGTCAGTGGATTTTTTTTTTTCTCCCCTCCATTCCTTCGCCAAGGAGAGGTTGTTAAAACTAAAGTCAGAGATGGAGAAAGGAAGAAGAGGAAGAGAATTTGGAAGAAGGGGTGGGGGGGGGTCGGGTGTGGGGGGGGGGGGGGGGGGGTCGACCTTTCTCTATCTCTCCCTCTATCTCTCTCTCTCTCTCTCTCTCTCTGTCCGTCTCTCTCTCTCTCTCTCCCTCTCTCCCTCTCTCTGTCTGTCGCCTCCATCAGTTGTAAGGACTGGGCTCTAATGAGCTCAGCCGATCTCTGCTTGCCAGCTGCCTCTTCAAAAAAAAAAAAAATACTAGAAAAAAAATACTGGATGGTGCCAACGCTTTTTCTTCCTCCCCTTTGCTTGTCACTCCCAGAAATCAGAACGGGGATGACTCCAGCTCGGCTTCTCTTTCGCCCTCTCTGCCTCCATACCTGCCATGCCCGTGTCAACGGGGCCATGGTACTCACCAGGTTCCCCTCTGCTGACAGCAACCAAGTCAGTATGAGGGGACCAATGAGAGAAAGGTTGGCTCTCCACATCACAAGTACCCTCTGATTCCAACTCTGCGCCTGTGTCGGTGACAAGCACCAAGGACCATGAAAACTTAATGAAGAGCCTCCAAAAGAGAGCTGTTGTTGGGGGCAGTGGATGGCGGTGGATGGCGGCAGTTGGAGAGGGGGGGTTTGAAAGGGCTGTGACTGAAAGCTTTGACTTTTTGGGAGCCGACGATGTGTTGTAGGTTCGGTTCTGCTCCGCCCGGGTCTTTATTTCGAATCCTCGTCTTTTAAAGTCGAACGACGACGAGCAAACAAGCGCAGTGGCGACACTGGCGTGATTTCATCGCCGCTACCTTTGAAGCGTCTCTGTGTAAGTCACACTGGGTTCATGCGTCGGAAGAGACGCACAGCTGAATGAAAGGTAATCGTTTAACGGTAAACGTTGTTCTTTATGTGCTCTTATTGTTATGCTTCATATACGGAGAGAAACAGTCTGTATAGTGAATCCCTACGGGGAGGTAAACCGCATTTCAAAACAATGTGTGATATCTTATTAGTAGATATACAGCAAAATTTGAGTTGAACGTGTATTCAGACTTCTTTTTTTCTTCTTCTTCTTCTTCTTATTATGTTCTCTGTAACAGCATCTGTCCTTTGTAAATGATTCTGATTCATCGATGAATCGTCTGAAGGTCGCCACAGTCTGTAAAGAATAATAACGATAACAATAAAAAAAAAAAGGGACAATTTTCTGCTCCTCCGCAGAAGCGTCCATGTTCGCAGACCAGTCGAGCAAGTAAAATGTCCACCTGATGAATGATTCTGCGGACTGAGGATCTTTTCCAGACAAGACTCGGACACAGAAACTGGACACCGCAGGTCCCCCCTGAACCTAAACCTGTCGTTTTTCACACGCTCTCACTTCCTCTCCTGCTCTTACTCTTTCCAGATTTGTCTCCTCTTCCCTCTGTGTGCCCTTTCCCCCCCCACCGCCCCTTCTCTCCCTCTCCCTCTCTCTCTCACCCCCCCCCCCCCCCCTCTCTCTCTCTCCCGCCTAAGATGACATTGCCATCTTTCTTGAGAGAGTGCCAACTATCTGCTCCAAGGCCTATAAATAGTAGCCTAAGGCGAGGGTTGATACATTCTCCTCTCCAGCAACCCCATCTTCCTCCGTCTGCAACCCCATCTTCCTCCGTCTGCAAGCGCCTTCCGCGGCCTCCTCTGCTACCGTCCCAGCCGCGACTGCTACTACCACGAGCCCCTACGGTTTTACTGTCAAAAATCCCTTCTCTTTTCTCCTGTCTTTTTTTTTTTTTTTTTTTACTCTTCCTTTTAGCCTTCAGCTGGTTAAGAAAACATCTCGGTGATAGACTTGACAGAGGAAAACCAAAGTACTGTGTCACAGTATTCCAAGACCTGTGATATTAATATCGCATGTTGCTACTTTATCAGTGAGGAGGTGCTGTTTTTATCTCGGCCTGTGAAAAAGAGAGAGAGAGAGGAACAGAAAGAGAAGGGGGTGGGGGCTCTGTGCAGTCAGCTTTAAGATGGCATATTTCTCCGTCCTGACTGGCTTGTTGTAATCTAAAATCAAGCAGAATTCAAATAGTGGAGCCATATTCCTGTCAGGCAAATAGAGATCAACACCAAAATGAGAAGCCCTCAGACAACCAATTGGCATTTTTCTGATGTGTGTGTGTGTGTGTGTGTGTGTGTGTGCGCACGTGAGTGTGTGAATGAGCTTGGCATTAACCAAGTGGATACAATCTGCAATTGACAGTGATTAGTCACATTTGCAGAAGTGTTTAGCCAAAACATCTCCGCACGTGACGACTGGAGTATCCTTAACTACCAGCCGAGACAAGTGGGCTGTGCTATGGAGACACTTATCTTACACCTCACTGAAAAGAGAGTGTGGAAGCCTGCAGATGCTCACAAACACACACACACACACACACACACACACACACACGCACACACACATAAACACTCACTGCAATTCAGTATGAGCTCTCAAAGGACCTGTGTCTGCACATTTTTTTTTTAGAGTGAAATTGAAAAATTGGATCATGTTCTCCAGGGCATGCTTTTATTGATACCTCTGTTGAGGCTAGAGCTGAGTGATAAAGATTAATTTTGAACTGTGTAAAGAGAAAACTGAATGGTATATTTCAGATACACCCAAGTATCTCTTACCTCTCGCTGTCTCATATAATCTGCTAACTTGTGCTAAATGACCAGACCAGTTTGCATCAATATCAGTTGACACATCCCAGCACTGGGCATTGGAAATGAGCCAGTGTGAAATGAACTCTTGCTGGTGTTAAATGAACTCTCAACAGAGTATGATAATACACAATATTAACTCTCTCAGAGTTGATTTAACTCCCTCTGAGTAAATTTACCCCCTAGTGGGCTGACTGTGTACTCTGACCCCTTTAACCCAGCAAATAGCCGGCTGGTCTGAACCTTTTTTTTCTCTTTTCTTTTCTTTTCACTAACATTAAGTTTGTCTCACAGTCTTTTCTGCTTTTTTTGGACCATGTTCCTCAGTTCTTAGAAAAAGCACTCACAGATGTGGACACATCAGTAAAGTGTCCTTACAAGGTTACATAGTGTAAAAGTAAGAGCTTTTCAATGTCAATGGCTTTTTTTCAGAACACACCGCGGTTACAGCTGACTGTGTAACCTGTATGACCATTCGGTTGCGACTCCCATAACCCACATAAATGCTCTGTAAATCTGAACGTTACTGCACACGGGAGTGCTGTACCAAATCCAACCACTTAACACCATATTATGAGGCTCGGCTTTGGAAGGGGAACGGGAATCGTCTGTTAAGACCACCTGAAGTGCGTTATTCCCAGTGGTCTTCCGAGCCTAGCAGACTGTTAAGCTTCTCTTTCCGCAGTGTGACAGAGAAGACGAGGCGTATATCCAATCAGGAGAAACACCGGGGGCCTAAACCCATGCAGCTGTTAATCTGTCATTTGAGAGGCGATTCAAATGCTTTGCCGGCATTTCAGATTAAAGGTCTTAAGTGTACACACACTCACACACACACACACAAACACACACACACACCCACACACACACCACACACACCACACACACACACACACCACACACACACCACACACCCACACACAGACACACACACACCACACACACACACACCACACACACACACACACACCACACACACACACATGAACACACAAACATGAGAGGGTGTCAAACCACTCAGTGCGCTCTCTGGTTCCTGTCAGTAGGGACCAAGAGGGGTCAGAGGTTAGGCCTGTGCTGTTCTTGGAGGATTAGGGCCAAATGGAGCCTGTCACCGTAGTAACAGAGGGAGCATAGCACAGAGTGATGAATGGCTTGATTGTGTAAGGGTGAACATGCACAATCAAGGCAAGAGTCAAGCAGCAGTCTTCCTGTTAGTATGCCGTTCTATTACCCATACCTTCAGACAGCTTGATTACAATACAAGACATAACATTATTCCATTCGGTTTCATTTGATTCTGTTCTCGTTGATCCAATTCAGCTCAATTCAGCTCAACTCAACTCAACTCAACTCAACTCTTCAATTCAATTCAGTTTATCTCAGAAACCTCTATTCAATTCAATTTGTTTCCGAAGAAAAATAATATCAGGAAAAAAAAAATTCTACCTGAATGTCTTTTCAAACATTTTTCAATATTCTCTCGGTTTTAAAAACCCCAGTTACTTCAAATATGAAGGCGTATCTTAATATCTTAATTTCATAATTAGACAGCTTTTTTTTTGGTCTTTTTCACACTGTGACAATCAAAAGACAGTTGAGGGGCTGTTAAAAGATCTTTATTACTTTGAAACCCACTGAGGCGAAAGGGTTGCATGGTAACAGGTCTCCAAGGCAAATGCTGGTTTAAGGCAATATTGGTGCTGTGGCTACACACATGTGCAAACCATATCACACATATCCCACGGCAACGAGGCGGCAAAGTGAAGAGTGCAGTAAGATATTATGGGTTGGAAGATTAAAATGGCCTCTAGCAGCTGAATAGGGTGAGAGGGTGCCCTCTCCCTCAGCGTGTGGAAACAAATCATCCAAGCACTGCAGGGTGTGCACATGCGTGTATGTTTGTTTGTGTGTTTGAGAGAGAGAGAGACAGAGAGAGAGAGAGAGAGAGATGGAAAGAGAGAATGAAAGAGAGGGAAATAAGATGGAAAGTGCAACTTCTACTCACATAGGTATCCAGAGAGAGAGAGAGAGAGAGAGAGAGAGAGAGAAATTACAGTCTCTCCTGGGGGTGGAGCCCAATCTGAATATGATACTCTGTAAAGCGCAAGTAGTGGGTTTTTGCGAATATTGATTTGGTACAGATATTTTAAAAATGATTTGTTTTCGGAGAGAGAGAGAGAGAGAGAGAAAAAAAACAACAACAACATGTCAAATAGCTGCTGTTCCTCATAACTGGGAGCGAGGTGGGTATTTGAGCTCCGCCTGCATGTGCTAACGTGACGGGAAGACAACGGCGCAGCCTGATTAAATATAGGCAAAACGTAGCATATTGCTACGCCACTATTTTGTTTTGATTAGGTTTTTGTTGTTGTTGTTGTTGTTGTTGTTGTTGTTGTTTACCTTAACTGGTTTGCTGAGGTGGTTTATCATAACGTTAGTTGTCTTTTGTTTTCCTGTTGAACCTGCAATATATGGGGTTTATTTGACCGGGGGAAGGAGATTAGCCAAGTTTAACGGTACTTCAGAGAGAACAGTTTTTATTTGTAATCATTTTTTTTTGTTTGTTTGTTTATATTCTGTCTGTTCAGCATCTTCCAATTAGGGCGGGTGGTGGCAGGGTTCACAATGTTCACACAGGCATTTATTAGTTTAGAGTTTAGTTTATTGGTTTGAGTGTGGATTAGGAACCGAATGTTAATTTTAAAATGATTTTCTTTTCAATGATGTTTATGGTTATACATGTTTATTACTAGGTTTATGAAAACCATAAACCAATATGACATTTACGTGTTCATAATTATTATAATAGTTTATTGAAGAGCACTTACATTAACACTTTAATATCCTAAAATTAGTAGTGTAATAAAAAAACAAAAAACAAAAACAGGATTGTGATGCCTATTTCCACTTTTATCTGAATACAAATACAAATAATAATAATAATTTTGCTGCCTCAACAAATACAAACACAAATACAAATACTGGGCTCTCTGCAGATCCCCAGTCTCTACCCAAGCAAAGAGTGAGAAAGAAAGATCAAGAAACAGAGAGAGAGAGAGAGAGAGAGAGAGAGAGATACACATCAGTGCCATTTGAAAAGGCATCAGTACATTTCTGACTAGTTAAAACAGACCTCTCGCAGGCGTTTCGCTTTTGCAGGTGAAATAAATTGAAATTGAAATAAGTGGGAAGATTCATTAAGATGTGACAGTGTCGTGCTGCTGCAGCTGATATATGTAAAATGAGGAACTTTGATCATTTTATTTTGTATTATTGACTAGCTCACGCTGTGTAATCATTTAGACTGCCAGCGTGGCATCAGTTGACTCTGCTTCAAAAAAATAAAAAAATAAAAAAACTCCAGGCTTTAGTTCAACTCAGACAGAGAGGGGAGAGAGAGAGGGAGAGAGAGAGAGAGAGACTCCCCTAATTCAGTCGTGCAAGTAATAGGCCTATACGATCAGGCCATTAAGTGCTCACCCCTGAAGTGGAAAAATTACGCTCTTAATGGCGATTAAAGCTCCAAGTCAAGCATGAATCATATATTAGCAGCCTAGAAGAAAGGGTATTTTTAAAGAGAGAATTCAACAAAAAAATGACCAAGGCTATAAATTCCTCTCTTTTTCTTTTGCTCTGACTTCTAACCGATTCATCTCTGAATGATTATGTCTTATGAATGCCCCGTAAAATTTTCATGTACAATATATATTTTTTATTTTTTTTTGTGCTGCTATTAATGTAGATACTTATAGAAATCTTGAGGTGGGGGGGACGGGGGGCACTAAGAAAGCATAAAAGATGAAATAAAAACACGGAGGTGTTTGTGTTCCATTTCTTCCTTGCTGCCTCCTCCATGTTGTCATTAGCATCAACGTACAGAAAATGTCTGTCAGATGAATAACACTCATATTTCTATACAGCCTCATTATTCTGTTTATACATGAGCAATTCTATCACGATGTATGTGATTTTCTCAGAATAGCTACTTTGAAAATGTCAAAGCTTTCTTCTCTGAACTGCAATCTTAAATGACTACTGTTGTTAGTGCTAATTGTGAAGATATGATCCTCACTGTTTAAATCGAAACTTCGCAATCTTGTTTATACGTACATTAATTTGCAAAGGACCTGTACCTTTGTTGTCATTATTGTTTTGGTTTGGTTAAGTGTTCACAATGCAGAATCTGAACTCTGCCCTCTGCCCTGATTGGTTGAGGTCGCACATGCCGGAATGCAGCTGGAGTTGAAGTTGAAGCCACCTCTGTCGCTGTTCACCTTGTTTTTTGAAAATTTTGACAGTTGGAAATCACTGCGTTGCCTCATGGGATGCAGTACCTGACAAAGTGAGCTCAAGTTGTATGCTGCAAATGTTCGCCAGAGTAGTACATCATCCGGGTAACTGTTGTGTACTGCCAAATTTTCATTTTTCACGCACTGCATACTACTTACTACTTTTACGTCAAGATCAGTATACGAGTAGTATGTAGTATGCCATTTTGGACACAGCCTGTGACTAGAATTGCTGATCTCCTAACAGATACATACTTTTTCTTTTTCAACTATTCTCTGTTTTAGCCCATTGATCAAATCAGCATCGTTTCTGAACAATATGAACATCAGTTGTAATTGAAATGAAAGGGGGGAGTCATTACGGGCTTGAGTCGTCATGCTGGTGCTAGCGATACGCGTGTTGCTTAGATTCAGACAAACGCATGAGGGAATCCAGCCGACATCTGCACAAGGGGGAGGAGGGAGGGATAGGGCAAGGAACCGCACGCCAAAGTTATCACACACACACACACACACACAGAGACAGAGAGAGAGAAAGAAACAGAGAGTTTCAGGTTGGCCGGCATACGAAATCTCAGGCCCATTCCCTGTGAAAGACTTTTTTCCAGGTGCTAGATGAAGGAACGGCGTGATACGTGGAAAAGCCTCTGAGCCTTTGGGCTGAAGTGAGCAGATGCCTCTTTCGCTTTTGGAAGTATGACAAACTCGTTTCTGTGATTAGGGACAGTGATTTATCAGTTTAATCCACACAGTCGGATTTGAGCGCGTTTTAGTTTTTCCTAACCTTCATTATGTCTCTTCAAATATTCAGTGCCAATGTTTTGTTGTTACAAAAGCGGGAACAAAACTAAGGCAAAACAGAATTTGACTATTACTCCATCAATAGGATTTCTTCAAAATATTTTGCCAGTACGTAGCTCTAGTACTAGTCTAGTACAAGCTCTTTAACACTTGTGCCCTGTACTTGTCATAACACATTTGTACTAAGTCCACTTTACAACAAAAGTGCTGGTGAGTAGAAACAAAAATAGGAAACGGACATCAGATTGCACTGTGCCATTTCTCCAAAGGGGAAAAAAAAAAAAAGAGGTATTTCCTTCGGCCACGGATAAAAAAAATGTACCGTTACCCCTTTTCCACCAGCAGGGAACGGCTTCCGTTCCGGGTTCGCGTGCCGTATTTTGAACCGTTTGGAGCATTACGACCCAAAATAAATTGGTTTGGAACCTGAACGGTTGGTTCCCAGATGGAACCCAAAAAAAAAAAAAAAAAAAAAAGCTGGTTTTTCCGATGCAAACAGTCATGACATCAGTGGGCGTATCATTCATTTACATTTGTGTAGGCTTTATGTCTGCAAAGAGAATACCAGTCATCTTCCATGTAATCATCTTCTACGTCTTCTTATCATTAGTAGTTGGTCCATGCTTGTTTTTTTGGATAAAAAACAAATATCTGCAATAACAAAAGCTCGCAGGTGATCAGTGTGATCTGCCATCTTACTACTACTGTTTATTTCCGTTGTGCATTGAGCAATACCCTCCTTTGATCTCGGTTATTGATTACAGTGGTTCCGCTCAGAACTGGTGGAAACGCGGGCTAGTTCGCTGGAGGGCACAGAGGTTCAAAGAATCCTGAACAGAACTAGTTCAAGAACCCGTTCCCTGTTGGTGGAAAAGGCATACATCAGAACAAAAAACAAGTCACAATAAATAAATAAAAAAAAACCCTTTCATTTGAATGTACTTTGCAGGGACATGTGGGCAAGACAGATCTTGCATCGTATGCTTTAATAGTAGACATGCCTCTCTGCGGGCCTTCACTTGATAGCAAAAAGACTCGTCCTTCACTCACTAGTTCTCCACTCCCGTGGTAGAACAGAGAACAAACACGAGACCAAACTGTTCTCCGTCTTCAGAGAAAAGCACTGACGCTGTGTTGACAGAGGATGTGTTTGGTTAAAGGAGACGAGGAAGAGAAGAGGGAGGCGGGAAAAAAAAAAGTGAAATGTAGGTTTTTTTTTTTCCCCCAGCTTTGCTCTTCTACTGTTGATCTACTCCTAACAGGAAGAGAGAGTGTGACTCCCACACCCCCATACCCTATCTCAGAATGACAGAGAACGATCCAATGAGAGATGCACACGCTGTGTGACCAGTACACATGAGTCTCTTTGGAGACAGGGATTTTGAGCACGATTTTAAATTGGTGAGGGGGGGGGGGGGTTGAAGTGATTTTATTAACTAAGTGTGACTGAATTTCTGGCTGAGTTTAAAGCCTACCACTTGTCCTCTCACGATCGCTACATCACAAGGTGAGAACGCATGAGCCCGATAAAACGACTGTGCCCCCGAATCTGCATGGAAGGAAAAAAAAAAAAAAAAAGACAAAAAGCCAACATCAACAGGGACGACAGGTAGGATAATGAAACTTTTGGAAAGTCGCACTGTTTCCCTTGTGCCCTAAAAGCCGCTTAGCACGTTCAGTCTGAAAGCGAAAAGATAAAATTGTGGCCAGATCCGTACAGCAGACCCGTTTAGCCTTTACCGTGAGAGGTGAACGAGGCACTGAGCTAGACGGAAAGCCAGAGTCTGCTCTCAAAAGCTTCACGCCTTGTCAAACGGTTGTCGTGTAAGAGTGACCTTTCCCGTCCACCCCGTATTGGATGAAGACCTCTTTTCTTTCTTTCTTTTTTTTTTTTTTTTTTGCAACCGTTCGAACGAAATCCTTCAAGTGACTGCTCAGAAGGAGGGAATTCCCAGAGAGAAATCAGACGCTGGAAGTAGAACGTTGGAGTGTATTGATCTACACGCTAGGATGCGGTCAAGACATCTGATATCTGTCCTCCTTGTGCCTTCACACAACCTCTTGTTCCATCACACAGAACGGTCAACTCCTTTTTCAATTTACTCTTAAAAAGACCACCCACATGGGAGCTGGGATTGGAGACCGTAAAGTACCATTTTATTGGTTTGTGGAGCCCAGGTAATGGTACCATATCAGAGAGACTAGGGTGACAAGACCCTGTCAAGTATTTAGAGAGAATTATATTTGGTTTATCAAATCATGTCCTAAAATAAACAAGAACCCTTCATGGTTCGGACAAGGGAATCTTTTATTTATTGTTCGATTCATTTATCTGAAAAGTCATATGGTACTTTATTTATGTATGTATGTATTTATTTATTTTGTGGATGAGGATTAATTAACTTGTGTCTCTGCAATAAAGATTTGAAGTTGCGATCAAGAGAAGATTTGAAGTTTCGATCATGAACATTTAATGTGGGAAAAAAAAAAAAGTGGGCAGCTGCTGAGGAAGGGAAAAAAAAAAAGAAGAAGAGGAAGATTTCCCTCTGAAAAAGGTCTCAGAGATATTAATATGGCAGAGGAAAACAGATGGAGATGGACTTTGTAAATAAGCACTCTGAATGCAATCAAAACCCAAATATCTCAGTCAGGCAGCAGGACCGCCATTGATGAGGTATCAAGGGACAATGCAAAAATCTCGTTCTAGTTTTAGAATTGGAAATTAGAATCTTTCTTTCTTTCTTTTTTTTTTCTTTCTTTCTTTCTTTAGGGTTGACATTGATCGTCTCTGATGGGTTTTTTGTGGTTGCTTGTCTTGCTCGTAATGTCAATCATTCATAAATTCTGGAATTTGTAAAATATTGGATAGAATTATTTTTATATATATATTGTAACACCATATTGTACCGCTAAATTTCCATGTTCCAAACTATAAAAAAAACCCATAAATATTTAAATACAAGTTTATAACTCACAGAAGAGCGTTGCATACAACACAAAAACACAACGAGAGAGCATCATCGTTATGCAAAATCTAATTATTTTCTGTGATAACTCCAAGTTTCAGCAGTAGCTTGGTTTTTGCCTGTCCCAACACACTCATTAAAAAAAAGCTCATGGAAACATATTGTTGACTTGTGTAAATACACATATAATGGTTGTCAACTCAAAGTGAATTCCAAAAATACCCGTGAAGATAAAAAATAAAGCCAACTTAAGCCAACTATCCCTTTCCTCCCTCCTGTTTTTTCTTCTTCTTTTCTTCTTCTTCTTCTTCTTTCTCCTGAGTTAGCTAAGGTTGCCTTATAAAATATTCTCCTGCTCTTGGCTGTGTAGCTTCTTTTTTTTTTTTTTGGTCAGTGTCTTCCTTATTCTGTCCTTTTTGTTTTATTTTTTTGCTGGGTAAGAGTTTTTTTTTTTTGGTTTTTTTTTACCCGTACTCCGGGCAGTGCCCAAATCAGTACTGTATATGACTTGACTCTCAGCGCTTACTGCCTGTAGTCTTCAGAACTCAGAGGACACGCTGGAGTGACACTCAGACACTCTCCTGTGACAGAGTTCCACCCTCTTTACTGAGGGGCCTTCACCGGGCCCTCCACACATTACTGTAGATTACTACTGAGTGTCTATGTCCTCTTGACTTTACCACAAAGAATACCAGCACAAAGCCACACGCTCAAGGCTATGGCAGGAAGACAGATCAGCGGAGTACGCCTTGCACTTTGAGTTATATATATATATACAGTACCAGTCAAAAAGTTTGGACACACCTACCCTTCAAGGGTTTTTCTTTATTTTTACTATTTTCTATATTATGCTGTGTTTACACTTTTTTTTTTCCTTACTAGATAATTCCTTATGGGCAGCACAGAGGCACAGTGGGTAGCCCTGTTGCCTCACAGCAAGAAGGTCCTGGGTTCGATTTCCCAGCCGGGCAGCCAGGGTCCTTTTTTTGTGTGGAGTTTGTTCTCCCTGTGTTTGTGTGGGTTTTCTCTGGGAGCTCCAGTTTCCTCCCACAGTCCAAAGACGTGCAGGTCAGGCAAATTGGAGATACTAAATTTCCTCTAGGTGTGAATGTGTGCGTGATTATGTTTGTCTGTGTGTCTGCCCTGCGACGGACTGGTGATCTGTCCAGGGTGTTTCCCTGCCTTTTGCCCAATGAGCACTGGGATAGGATCCGGCACCCCCTGCGACCCTAATTAGGATAAGCAGCTTCGAAAATGAATGAATGGATAATTCCACGTATCATTTCATAGTTTTGATGCCTTCAGCACTGCTCTACAATGTAGAAAATAAAAATGATAAAAATAAAGAAAAATCATTGAATTAGAAGGTCCAAACTTTTGACTGGTACTGTATATGTAAAAACAGCTTTTAAATAAAGAAATACCCTTTTTCTTTACTGTTTTTGAATGTGGTGTGAATGAAAATATATAAGACATTACTGTGCGAGAGTAATGTCTTATATATATATATATATATATATATATATATATATATATATATATGCGTATATGTGTGTGTGTGTGTGTGTAAAAGATATTACTGTCACACAAACATCATTAATTAAAAAGTGTCTTACTTTTATGTGTTCTTTATCTATATGTTTGAGAGTTGTCTTGTATTCCAAGTACCCAGTCTACTGTGTTAGTAAGTGATTACTGCTACTCATACTATGTGCTGTGATGTATAAAACTTATTCTTATGCAGAAATCTTACTTTATTATATGAAAATGAGCAGTGCTCTATTAACTGTTTACTTACACAGAGTCGTCATGACAAGCTTAACATAAAAGTCTTTTGGAGAGGATGTGTGTGTGTGTGTGTGTGTGTGTGTCTGTGTGTGTCTGTGTGTGTGTGTGTGCGCGTCAGTGGACTCCTTTTCTTTTTGATTGTTTTTTGTCTTCTTGTTTGTTTGTTTGTTTTTACCCAGGATGTCACAGTACATTTTGTTAAGTGTGGTTTCAGGTATCTCGGACCGACAGTGAAAAAGCTGAGGGGAATGGCCAAGGTGTCATTAAAACTTAAGATTGACTGCTCCAGCTTTCAAGCTATCCTTGCCCTTGTGAAAGTTTATTTTGATTGAAAGGGGAGAGGGGGGAGGGTAGGGAGCAGTGTTGGGGTAGTTACTCAAAAAGAGTAATAAGTTGTAAGTTATCAATTACTTCTCTAAATTGTAATGGGATTACTTTACTCGTTACTCCTTTTGAAAAGTAATTACACTACTCATGACTTTACATTTGAGTTACGCTCTAAAACTACAAATTCCCCAATTTACCACATAGAAATACAACCACAAACATCATAGTCCTTTCATTACTTTATTTTCAATGCAATAGCCTTGTGCAAAGCATGAACGCAGTTGAAGGCATAAGGCATTTTCCAAACCGCTTATCCCTAATTTGGGTGGTGGGGTGCTAGAGCCTGTCCCAGCACCCATTGGGCGAAATGTGGCAGAAAACACCCTGGACAGGTGGCCAGTCCATCGCGGTAAGACCCCTTTGTTCTAAGATAATTGTAATGCGCGGCCTCACTCATGAGTTCACATTTTTGACCAGTGATAAAAACAGAAACACACAAGCTTAGCCAGCGATAACTAACTTTGTATAGTGTAGCTAGCTACATGAATCGGGATGCTGTCATTTAGCTTCATTGGTTAGCTACCGGTAGTTTTTGAGGTCGCTAGTAATACGTCTTGGTATCATCATCAGCTGACAGCCGACATTATTGTCCTGGTTGGCTACACCATATTTTGGGGTTTTCTCAAATGTAGTAGACCTTGCTGGCAAGCTAACTAACCAGTGGTCAGTCTTGTCCCATTTAACAGGAGCTACTGTCAAGGACCCAATCTCTCCTTAGTGACAATGGATAGTCATATTATAGATTATAGATTATAGGAAGTTACAGTAACAGGTGTGTGTCGCATCATAGCTGCTACTATAATCATGCATTTTAACATCGCAAGAACACCAATCAGCACCTAGGACTGGAACTATCAGTTAAAGTCAAATATTCAGTATCTGTAATGTGATTACTGAAATTTCAATTGTAATGCTTTACTTTACTTCCTTATAGAGGAAAGTAATATAATTACAGTAAAACGTTACTTTGTAACTCAGTACCCCTAGCACTGAAAGAGAGCGAGAGAGAGAGAGAGAGAGAGAGAGAGAGAGAGAGAGAGAGAGAGACGGGGAGAGAGACTTCCCTGGGTCATTTCACCACTCCAGAATTCAAATTTGTACATAACTTTGATTCAGGGCAAAATCAAAATGCACTAAATTAAAATTTGTGAGATAGGGACGGAAGAAAATTATAATTAGGGATTATCCTTCAAAAAAATATAAATAAATAAATAAAAAACAATATAAAACTACTGCAGACATTCTGAAACTGTGTCTCCAGGAGAAAAGAACGCTAGAAGCAACAGAACAAACTGTCATCCCGAGGAGCAAAATGCGCATTCAGCTTCCATCACCTTTTATTACACTCCAGAACATGCAGACATTTTTTCTTTGTCCATTTGTGTTCATATTTTTTTTTTTCCTGCCCAAAGCACATATACTTCGGGTGATTTGAATTCCACCATACATGGATCAGACCCACAATGCCCTGCTGATAAGCTTTGTCGTATGCAAATGTCAAGCAATTAAAAGCTAAGAAAAGGACTACAGAGTGAGGCTAATGGTCTTTTCATAACCCAGAGAGTCTTGTGTAAAAACCCTGTAAGGATGACTGTGTGGTGTAGAAAAATGGCTGGTTAGGTCTTTAGTGCAATCAGGACACGGAAAAGAGAAAGAATCACGTGAACCACGTTCCATTGGATTTCTTTGAGGGGGTTTCCTTTTACGAAAAGCCGTCTGAAGTCGACTGAGCCAAAAGTGTTGATACGGCACGCCAGAGAAAGCTCCTGTGTTCGTCAGGAATATTTCCTGTCTCGGAAAAGAAAACCTCAAAACACACGGGAAAGACTGAGATGACAGGTTGCATGTTTGGAAAGAAAGCGTTGACCTCGAGAGAAAGGCGTCGTTCCCTTTTGTTTTAGGCGATGTTTCAGTACAATAGAAGACAGAAATGCCAAAGTAAGTTATTTTTTGTCTCCCACCCCCCCCCCCCTCCCCCAAACAATAAAATATTTATTGTTGTGGGTGAAGAAAAAAAAAAAAAACTGGTTAGGAAAAAAGTCATGGTTAAGTTCATTTTTCGGAGGAGAACGTGACTAAGTGCGGTTTTCTAATTGCGGTCGAACAGAAAGTGAACCACTCGCCAGTCTGCAGCTGTCACGCTGGTGGTGTGGTGCAGGACCCAAGTGCAAGACACGATGATGAAGGTGACCAAACGGAAGACTTTACTGACAAAAGAAGATTAAAATACAAGGCAAACTAATAACAAAAACCGATAACAAAACCGTGCAGCATGACAGTGTGCACTAAAACACAAACAACGATAGACAAAATACAAGGCAAACACTAGGACTTAAATAGAAGGAGAACTGAACAGGGCAACACAGGATTGGTTGAAACTAAACAAGGTTAATAATGAGACAAACAGGTACAGGTGAGGGGCGGAGACAGACACAGAACGGGAGCGCAAAGACATATCCAACTAAAAGTCCAAAACGAAGGTGCAGGTTGTGACAGCAGCAGAGGAGAGAAATCATTAAATCGACATTTTCCAAAAACCAAGGGGTCCTTCGACAGGTGCATGTTAACTGCTGGTTTCAATGAAAATGATAATGGCCTAACACCAAGAAAAGTATAAAAGAGTTTTCAAGAGAACTGGTGTCTTTAATTTTTCATCTTTTGTTCTCTTGATATTTATTTTGACATGGTGTCTGCCATGTTCAGTCTTTTGAGTGGTAAGTGAGACTTTTTTTTTTTCCCCATTCCAAGGTGCGCCAAAAAACAAAACAAAAAAAACCTCTATATTAAATTCTCTATGTTTTTTTTTCCTTTTTAATGAAACTATAGCAGGTTTGTGTTCACTTATATCAAAAAAGCAATGTAAAGCAGAACCGTACCATAACCTGACAAGAATTACAATCATATTCACAAAAGGATATAAAAAAAATAAAATACAACTTCTAATCTTAACCAGAGCCCATCTCTTTTTTATCATTCTTTTGAATGAACAGACTCTTTTTTTTTTTTTTTTAACATCAGCTCAAGGCTCAGAAATGCATGAAAAGGTTCAAATGGAATAAATCTATCCTGCTCTGGAAATACATATGCAGTTTTTACAGCCTCAACGTCTTGTCAAATCGGTTAGATTGCCGATACATCTTCCACTGTAAAGTAATTGCTTTGACACAGCGTGAAGTCCATTAGCTTGGGGTGGGCTGGCTATTAAACTTGCATAAGAACAGGAATGGGGAACGCAACAAGCTTTGTAATGTAATTGCTTCTCCTCACTGCCAAATTTAGAATTACTTTGTGTCATGTATCATTACAAGAGCAAAGGATGCCAGGCGGCCAGACGCCCCAACCGCACAGAAGAATTACAATTTTTTTTTTTTTTTTTTACTGAAGAAAAAAAAGGTAAAGGTGCTCAAGGCTACCAGCACTTACACTGAGATACGTACGGAGACATGTAAATACAAACACACATGCGCACATACGTACATTACAAACAAACAAGTGCACATGCATACACACGAGAAAGTGCACACATGTGCATACGCAATCACATATACGCACACACAAATGATGCATGGTCATCTATTTCCTGTGCAAATTATGATTATTAATCATAATTACAAAAGGGTAAAAAAGAGTACACCTGCTTATCTCCTGACAAGAATGCTTTTTCTTAGCTCTAACATGTACACCGCAACAGAGGTCCAAAAGTTCAAAACAGTCATGAACTCACACAAAGTCATGTCTTTTTTTTTGGTTTTTCTTTTTTTTTTTCCTTTTTGCGAAAGCATGATAGGATGGCCTGTCAGTCCATTGTCAGAGCGATATTCACACCTGTCCGTTCCCATAAAGAATCAACAGCTGCCCACAGATTCAATCAGCATCCCTGTCATTGGGCTTTTAGCCCTGTAAAATTACATCACAATGTTACATGAGTGCAGCTGATATGAGTCACTGCTACCGAATATGCAATGTTCAGATCATATTAATCTGGTCTCCTTTAAGAAGCTCAAGGAACCATACAGAGATACATAGGGTTTTTTTTGTTTTTGGGTCATATGAATACAGAAGTTACAGACTGTGCCCTGAACAATAACCAGTCTTTCAATAGGAACTCCACTCTCTCTTCCTCTCTTGAAAGCAACAGATGCAAGTGCATATTAAGATTTCTTTTTTTTTTTTCGTTTTCCAAAAACGTATAAAAAATGTTTGAGAAAATCAACATACACTTGTGTTAACCTGCTCCCCCACCCCCACCCCCACCCCCAGCCCACCAGAAAGAACAAGGTATTTGGTATTTGATTCAGAGGTATCCACACAGCTGGGGGAGGGGGGGCATCGATTTTGTCCGAATGATAGTCTGCCTCTGTAGGGAGGCGCTTTGTTTTTTGGAGAGGATTTGCTTTTGTGATTCCTGGCATGCGTCTGACCCCAACCAGGTCCCGGACGTTTGCAGCTGCGAGTGGCCAGATAAGAGAAAGCAGAAGGATGGAATATTTGATTGGATGATGTTTGGTGGGGGGGGGGGGGCAGCATCATGCAGAGACACCTGAGATTCAAGTCAATCAAAACACAGTTGGAGAAAAAAAAGAGAGATTATAAAATGCCACGTTCCACTCTCTTGATTTTTCCTAAGCACATAATCTGAACTCACACGGGAGCCCAAAAAAAAAAAAAAAGAAAGAAAGACAGAAAAAAAAAGAGGGAAACCAACCGTTTTAGATGGGCGTGTAAACAATCTATGAGTTTGGATCGACAGCCCAGCCTTAGCTGTTGAATTTGCTTTGCTTATATAAACTATTCCCTGTACCATCTACCTAAAATGTAAAAAAAAAGTCTGAAATTTTGATGTGAAACAGATTATTTTGGGAGCAAATCCCAAAATAACCACGAGAATTCGGTAGGACTTCTTTCCCCTAAGTCATCTCACCGGCTTCCAACCCTTTCCCAATGGTCCAAATAATCTCTTCTTGAGGAGAGATGCGTCTCAGTGGTCAAGCGAGGTTCGCGGCTCGGCAAAGTGTTTACAGTAACCGAAATATGAGATACGTCATTTCCATACGCTTCCTTTCAAGACACTACTTTGATACAGACTTTACGTTTAAACTGTAAAATTCTGAGAAAAAAAAAACAAAACAAAAAGCAAAAAACAAATCATAAACTTCTTTTTCTTCTTCTAGATGAATGGTGTGGGAGAAAAAAAGAAGAAGAAGAAAAAAAAAAAAACGTGAAAAAGACAGATGAATATTCATGCGCTTGCCCTATCATATCATTCCTGCCCCAGGAGGTGACGAAGAAAAAGTCAACACTTTCAATCAAGCGCGTAAACATTCGAAGAACACCTCGGTACGACGGCGAAGCCATCGACTTAGATGTTCAACACGACCTCCGAAAGGTCATTTCGTCTTTTTTTTTTTTTTCCTCTATCCTCTCCGCCCATTTGGTGGTCTCTTTAGACAGGTCCATGGTGACACTTTGTTTCTTCAAAGGCATCAATCAAAGCCATCTGGTTGGGCATTGATTGGCGCGACTCATTAAGTCTGCTCCAAAGCCCCTTTGGTCTCTGAGAAGAGAGCGAGAGAGAGAGAGAGAGAAGGGGGGCACGAATGTTATCAGTCTGAGGAGCCGCTGGTTTCATCCACCTGGTGTTAACGCCGTCTGTGTAAACCAGCTCAGTCTGAATCCCTGACTACATGTTAGAGGTCAACCATATCATCAGCTAATCATGAGGGGGTTTGCTAATGCTGAGGTGGATACTGAATGTTTAATTGTGTATCGAAGTCGACCTTCAAGTGAGGTTTTTGCAACTAACAAACTGTTTCAAACATCTCAGAGAAAAGGGAATAACAACACTTAGGTGAATTTATAGCCTTTCAGACAGCAAGAAATAATAGCCAGTATATTAGCATCAAACACATGCTCATATGGCTGGTCAGAGAAATACCTTGTTCCCATGCTTTGGTCTACCAACTTAGGCCAAAAAAAAAAAAAAATCCACAAATTGGATATCACGATGATCTTCTTACAGGGCAACTGATGTCCCTGTTATGAAAAATGAGCTTATTTGGACAATTTTGTGTTGGCGAATCATTCATTTATTCAGCCTTGCTGGAAGAAACCAGGATACGTTTGGCATCTTTCGTCCTCTTTGCTTATCCATGACTGACCGTTCGTCTGAGCACGTTCAGAGTTCAACCCCTTAATTTGCATACCTGCCCCGAAGATGCTGCCTATGACGCCAAGGGAAGAGAAAGAGGACACAAAACTAATTAACGCGGTTGTAATGTTCTGCTCATTATCCTCTCTAAGTTACAGTCCAGCCTTCTCAGCCAGGAGAAAAAGGATTGCATGAGGTTCAGACATGTGTTGGTGGACGGGTGGGGTGGGGGTGGGGGGGGGGGCGGGGGTGTGGTGAGGGGGTGTGCAAACTTTTAATGCTGTCAGGCATGTATGAGGACAAGAGATACCAGTGGTCAAGGACAGAAAGTGAGGCAGTTTTATTCTTTATTGAAAACCTACATTAGTGAAATCGACGAAGCAATAGAGTCCTTTCAGAATAGAAAAAAAAGGACCTTTTACTTCCATGTTTTTTTGTTGAAACCTTAATTTCCCTTAACATTATACACAACTAAATGCTGAAAACATTTTTTTATTCCTATGCATAATTTGTTTGGGTTTGTTTTTAATTTAGTGTTATGTATTTATTTATTTACTTGCGCCTTTATTTCGCTCCGAATATACTTTGCATCCAATTTCTCTTAGCAGTGTAAAAAATGCTAAACTAGCATAAAACTCTGTTAACGCAATTTACAGCGCTGACATATAATGTAAACAGTAATGTAAAATGAATACAAAGTTTTGCTCTAATTTATTTTCATTTCATTTCTTTAAAGACAGGTTCATAGTTAGAGAGAAACAGCTCACAGCGGTGATGGACAAGGAGAAAAACAAAAAGAAAAAAACAAAAAGAAAAAAAGAAAGCACAGACTGCCATTCTTTGAGTAGAACATGTTTACGACATCTCTGTCCCCCCCTCCTTAAACGTGTTTATTAATACAGCGCCAGGGGGGGAGCTGGTCCGTGATGTCATCTTAAACGTCCCTGTAATCTTCCCTCTCTCCGACGGATGAGTAAAATGAAATGATCTCTGATGGAGCGCCTCGGAGGAAGGGTGAGAGTTAGCGTGACGGGCCGCCGACGCCTCCCTAACGAGGCCGGGCCGATCTAGCGCCGCTCCTCGTTGTCGAGATGCGGCGTTGTCACTCCACATATCTGTCAGTGCCAGCAGATAGAGCCTGGGGAGTGTGTTGGGTCTCTGATTGGATGATTAGTTAATAGGGGATAATGCTTCCCATCAGCCCCTGGGCTTTAGACAACCGGGGGGGTGGGGGGAGGGGGGGTTGGCTTGGGCTGCCGTCTCATCCCTGGCGGCGAGATGAGTACGGATGCTGCTGCCGTCGTCACATCGATGTTGGAACTGGACCTAAAAGAAAGCGGTCTGGCAAGGACAGACGCCAATGTCAAGAGTCCTCAGAGCTTTTCCAGAGCTGTCGTGACCGTGAGGCTTCGAGGTCGTGCGTGTTGTTGATGTCTCAAGTGGGGAAGCCATTAGTCATGAAGGGGAAGAGACAACTGATCTCATACGCTGTCGTTTGCTGTCACTTATTTCTTGGCAAGAGGTCTTTGAACTGTTAGCGTAGCACTGTCCTCAGCTTTAATGGAAGATTTGATACAATCCCTGAGTACATATTATTATCACAGTCTTTATCCCTGAATTGCACAAAAATGGATCTCCGAGTGTACAGTATTTATATGGTCATTTTTATTTTTAATGGGTGAGTCTAGAGGATTTTTAGATTGTTATTGTTGTTGTTGTTGTTAGTGTTCTTTTTCTCTTTTTTTGTCAGTATATGAAACTATGCCTGCAGGCGATGTTGATTTTGAATTGTGCTAGAACAGCACAACAAATGGTCCACATTTAATTTGACGAAAACCTAATTAGCCCGCTTAGCAATCATTCAGGCTTCTCACGTGCTCTAACGCCAATCAACCTCCCACAGGGTTGCTCATGGAAACATCAATTCAAGAAGCCAAACAGCTAAAATCACACACCGCTGAGTCCCGTTTAGGTTCTCATACAACTGACTTCGACTGAAATTTCCCTGCATGTCCAGCAAGAAACTATCCTCTCTCTTTTTGTTCTTTCTCTCTTTTCCGTGTTCCTTTTTTTTGCACCGCTCAGTTAACGCTTCAGTCGTTTCTGTTTCTCGTAAATACGATCCCACACAAAATAACACTCAAGGTGAGGAGTTTAAGAGTAAAAGCTTGGCAAAGACAGACACTTCTCCCCGCTGATTATGGTAATGAGTCATTCCAAAGTCTCTTTCCTTCCCACAAAAGAGACTTGCTGCATTTGTTTCACCATCTGACGAGGGGGAAATGCATCCCTCTGTAAACAGACCACTGCCCTTTTGTGGATCCGAGAGAGACAGAGGAGGGAAGGGAAAAAAAAGAAAGGAAAAAAAAAACAATGGCTTGCTACACTCCAGGGTTGTTCCAAACACGCGGGAAGGGGGAAAGAGCGTCCAGCATACATAATGCGATTAGCAATGTGACAATAGCAGAGCAGCAGGGATGCGCGGAGAAAATGACATGTAATCCTAAAGCATTGCATTGTGAGAGAGCAGGCTAGCGTGATCTGGGCCTGTTCTTGGCTTGTAGATTGCAACCTGTGTAATCACACAATAATGCTCGTCCCGGACGGTGCGAGGAGAGGAGCATGGAGGGGGAGGGGGGGGGGGTATGCCGGAGGACGTTTGTGAAAGAACTCAACAAACTTGAGTAAATCCACACAATTTCTGATCTTTTGTTTTTTTTCAGTGACCTGCTTAGACCCAAAGTTGAAATACCGGGCTGTAGTTGAATTAACAAACATCCAAATGCTCACCTGCTTTTTGGTTTTCGCACTGCTTCTCATGTTTACTGAGAACTGTTAAAAATGAGAAACTCAAGGCAGAAATGTAATGGATATCTACAAAACCTCATAATAGTTCTGTAGTGTCCTTAAGCAAGAGACCCAGTGATGTCTCTTTCTGTATGTGTGTGTGTGTGTGTGTGTGTACACTCTCTGAAATGAGAGGGCAGTACAATGAGAAAAGAAAACAAATCCCGTAGCATCCAGAGGTCTTTGCTCCCCGTGGTGGGAAAATGAGAAGAATTGCCCTCAGCAGAGACAAACGCATGTGGCTTAGACCCTATGGTCCTCCAGCCACTCCACCGCTGAACCCCAGGGAGCTGATCACACAAACATACACAATCACAAACGCACACACACACACACACCTTTGCATTACCACTCCAGCCCAGTGTTTCCTGGCTGCCCGCCCATACAGGAGACTGAAGCACAAGGGCCAGAATGTTTCCACTCAGGAGGTTTTTTTTCCCTACACACACACACACACACACATCTACACACGTACAGCTGAGGTATTTAAAATTTTATCAGCTGAATCTGTCAGATGTTCTACATAGAAGCAATGTGTTTGGATTAAAGACTGCAAAAACCCGTCTCTATAATACCGGCAGCTGCTTTCAAACCGCCAGTGACGTAGCCGAACACCGATGCGGCAAAAAGGCGCGTACGTATAGCTCTCCGCTGCCATTATTGAGTTTTTCCTTAGCCTTTATTCGCTTTTACAGTTGACACATATAGCTTCCCAATGCTTTGTGTATAGTACAAATGCTACTACAGCAAGACCTTGAGTCAAGCTGAGCAATGTAATCTCTGCTGAAGGACAACAATATCTCCTCAATTTATTGTTTTGTCTCTTTCTAACCTTTGCAGAGAACTGAAAAAAAACAAAACAAACAAACAAAATTAAAAAAAGAAAAAAAAAATCCCAACAACAACAAAAAATAACCTTTCATACAATCGGTGTGTTTCAACAGCCCTGACAAAAAAAAAAAAAAAAAAAAAAAAATAGATTAAGCCTTCCCCCCCCCCTTTTTTTTCGTAGCATGTTTAATAATTTATGTCGCCACCAGAGAGCATTAGCTGGACAATGAGAGGAGAAAAGTAGAGCAGAGATTCGTAGAATTTGACGATCTCCTTAGTAATGAGACATGTGATAGCTTTATAGCCCTTCTCATGATGAATGTACATCTGGACATTTTTATTTAGTGCACGATCTTTAATGCATGAGGACATAGCCCAAGTAAGGGTGACCTTTTACAAACACTGTTTACTTGTTGGTAAACGTTTCTTAGAATGAGAGTTGGGGGGGGGGGGGGGGGGGGGGGGGGGGGGGGGATTGTAGGCGGTTCAAGGTTCAAACCAATACAAACTGCTGTTTTAATTAATTCAGCTCAATGTCACCTTGACTGCACGCAAGGAGAATCTTAATGGAATTTTACGCTTTAGATCTGCAATCCGTCTAAAATACACTCGCGTGTATTAATCAGGTACGTTTTAAACTGACCTAAACTGTCTCCTTTTTTTTATGACCTGACTTTTTTTTTTTTTTTTTTGAGATAGTTGTATCGAAATATCGGAAATTACCGTTGGTTGCCTTCGTAGCTAACACTGAATATCATATTACCATTGTGCCCGATTTGTAGGTAGTTAACGGTATAAATGAGAAGATGTTTAGTGTTATTCCCTAAAAAGGCTGAATGAGGTTAATAAGGGCCTGTAACATAGAAAATAGAGAGATATGAGTCAAAGGCTATACCCCCCCACACACACACACACACGCAACACCTGAACCCCCAGGCAATGTTTCATAGCAAGATTATACCTTCTCTATCCCCCCTAGCAAAGTTTTTTTTTTTTTCTGCCTGGAAGGCAGTGTTACCAGCTCCAAGTCCTACAGGCAAAGCAAAAAAAAAAAAAAAAAAAGAAAAGAAAAAGAAAACAAGAGAAAAAAACTCTTCTGTGTGTAGCACTCCAAACAGAACTCCAACCAAGAACATTTATTGATCTATTAGATACTGCAGCTCATTTGAGTTTGTAGCCCATTGGTCTGTAGGACAATCCTGAATAATGTAAAAATGATGAAGAAACTACCTGGGCCACATCTATTAGACTCAGCTCTGATTATGGATAGTAACTGGATGTCCTCTCTATCAAGAGGAAGTTTTACTTTTTTTTTCTTTTTAAAGATGCCAAGCTGATGTTAATTTCATGTACCTGAGGCTTCGCACACAATGGATACGTCAATGGATTGGTCTCTATGAAATGTGTGTGTGTGTGTGTGTGTGTGTCTCTGTGACTGTGGGTGACCGTGTGTGTGTGTGTGTGATTGCGTGCCTCTGTGACTGTGGGTGACTGTGTGTGTCTGTGCGTGTGTGTGTGTGTGTGTGTGTGTGTGCGTGTGTTTGCGTGCCTCTGTGACTGTTGTTTGTGTGTGTGTGTGTGTGTGTGTGTGTGTGTGTGTGTGTGTGTGTGTTTGCGTGTGTGTGTGTGTGTGTTTGCGTGCCTCTGTGACTGTTGTTTGTGTGTGTGTGTGTGTGTGTGTGTGTGTGTGTGCGTGCGTGCATGTCTCTGTGACTGCGGATGACTGTGTGTTTGTGTGTGTGGGTGCCCTTATAGACTGTATAAATGGTGTGAATTACTAGTTGACAGAATGACTAATACCCAAGCACTGGCATGGTGAAATACGACAGATTAGGGTCATTGCGTAATATAATTGCGCTGAAAGGATTCTGCTTGTCTCATTCATCTCGTGCCTTTGTGTTGACCAAACTGTCATTAATATTTCCCGATAAATAGCATTTAAGGTGCACGAGGCATTACATATTTATTTATTTTGCTCATGATTCAAGCCTTTTGATAATTAATCTGTATTACGACAGCCTGCGATGCATTATCTGCTTAATTAATTCAATATATTATGCATTAATCTTTCTTTCTTGCACCTTCACCCCACCCTTTTTTCTTTATCCAGGAAACACGCATGACTTACTGCAAAGAGTCATGTTTACTTTGGTAGTTGTCGAGTTATTCTGACAGGTTTACCTCGGATCGGTTTTGTATTCAACAGGAGACATAACTCCATCTCAAACCCCCAGAAATTCACAATGTCTAAACTCAACACTTTCTAATTTTCTTTATATTTAACACGTTGCAAGTACATACTGTATATATGCATATCTAGGTTATTTGCAATACTATTGTTACCAACTGCAATACATTAAATGTCCGCCAGTATACATCGTTTTTTATTTGTGCTGATTTGTTTAAATCATAGCTTGTATTTTATAGTGAAAGAATGAAAGAACTCGCAGGTAAGACTGTGGATTTCCTACAGTGGCCTTTGCTATAGAGCTCAACTTATCTATCCTAAACTCTGCTTTTATATCCTGTGCCTTGTGTAGTTGAATGTAAGTTATTTGTTTTCTTCTACTTCTGGTCTCTTTTTTTTTTTTCTTTTTCCATCTTACATCGCTTGGCTCAAAGCTGAAACCTGGCATCGCTATGACCGGTATTCACGGGATTCGCCACGCGGGCACATTCCGAGACTGCTTACGTTCACCCGTCTGCTCCAACTCGTCTGCTCCGACTGCGCGTCTGCTCCGACTGCGCGTCTGCTCCGACTGCGCGTCTGCTCCAACTCGTCTGCTCCGACTGCGCGTCTGCTCCAACTCGTCTGCTACGACTGCGCGTCTGCTCCGACTGCACGTCTGCTCCAACTCGTCTGCTCTGACTGCGCATCTGCTCCGACTGCGCGTCTGCTCCAACTCGTCTGCTCCGACTGCGCGTCTGCTCTAAAATGTTTTTGTCCTGACTTCCACTGTGTCTTTTCCCAGACGGCGTATACCATTATCCACCCTGTGCCACTGAGACAAAACACAGCCATCACCAGGAACAACGGGATGTTCTTGTAAATGTGTGCTCATAAAGGCTGTGATGACATGCGTTTCCGATTTTTTTTTTTTTATTTGTGTGTGTGTGTGTGTGTGTGTGCATGTGCATGTGTGTGTGCCGGTGTGAGTGCGTCACCTGAAATACTAAAAGGGCACACACAAATTCAATACACACACAAATTCATGTACAGACACAGAAAAACAGGCCATCAGGCACACATGTGCGCACATGTGTACACACACACACACACACACATGCACACACACATACAGAGGGGCAGCAGACACACACTCTCACACACACACACACACACACACACACACACACACACGCAGGAGCAGCAGACACAGACACACACACACTAACAGGCCATCAGATAGCCACTATGGCAGAAGGCCCCTGTTTGTGTCACTGAATCAATGGAAGAAACAAATGTGGGGCCTCATGGCACAAGTTAGTCACACAATCACAAAGCAATAATGAGTAAATTAGGGATTATGTTAATGTAATTGATTTTCTATTGTTAGAACCTATAATTATGTGGATTGAGGCGGTCTGATAACGGAGTGCTTGACAAACAATCACTAATCAGAGCCTGTCAGGCTCAAGTGATTGAAATAGACCAGGGAAACTGCCTCTGTAAAACTCCAGCCAGTTGTTTTAGCCAGCTAAACGCAAGGAAATCCTTACTGACATAGATGTGTTGCAGCGGACAAGGGGGGAAAAAAAAAAAGCAAACTCAATTTTAGGGCTTGTTTCCATGCATGAGACACAACCAAATTATCCCTAGCATTTGTGGTTACTGGTTTAATGTTGCATAGCGGCAAGTGAACTAAATAAAACATGATTGCAAACATTCAGATGTCACATTTATTCATAAATAATATCCATGGATAAATATGCCTGGTCAAAAATTGAGTATAAAGTCAGCTGGACGGAGGCCTTTCCTCTTTTTTTTTCTTTCTTTTTTTTTCTTTTTTTATGGCCAGTGCCAGCTGTTCCTTCTCTGATAACGGACAATACTGTTTATTTCCCATGCCCTGTTTTTACCAAACACTCGCACACTCGCACACACACACACACACACACACACACACACACACACACACACACACAGCTTTAAACAGTTTAAAATAACATGACTCCCAAGATACTCCTCCATAAATCAAATTTGTGCATCCGTGGTGGCTATGATTGATGCCTGGCTTTCGCTAAGTGTTTGATCAGAAGACAGAAGCTAAACTGGTGACAAGGCAGAGATAAATGCACGGACTGTGGATTACCATCCCAAGGTCAAACTGCCTGGGTGTTTCAATTAAAGACTTTTATACGAAGACAGGATTCACGGTGAGAGAGAGAGAGAGAGAGAGAGAGAGAGAGAAGGCAGCCGCTCGCAGGAGCGAAAATGACTGTTTAATGAGATTGTCATTCTTGATTGGGATTTCAAAAGGGAAGGATGGCCAACTTTAAAAGGCAAAAAGAGAGAGGGAGAGAGAGAGAGAGAGAGAGAGAGGAAGAGAGGTTTTATTTACATATATTTCCAATGACCTTTTTATTCAGTCTAAGACTTTCGAGGGAAGGCATCTAAGTGGATGAATGAAAGAGGACAGAATCCTCTCTGCTTTGAAGGTATCAGCATCATTTAACACTGGATTCAATTTTGCTCCTTATTCAAAGCTCAGTGCGATAATGCTGATTACTGCAAAAAAAAAAAAAAAAAAAAAAAGCTTGACAGAAAATGGTTAGCTGGGAATGAAAAAGGGGGGAGAGAAAAAAAAAGGGGGAGGTATTTCAATCTTGAAAAACTTGATCCATTTTAGAGTTCCACTTCCATCCCGGGTGTCGTTGTCTGACTGTCACGAACTAGACGTATGTCACACGTATGGAATGGCAGCTTTAAGACTTTTCGTCCGCGCTGTTCCCGCCCCGCTGACAAGCAGATTGACGCGGTGAGAAGGCTCTCAAAAGGCATTAACCATATTACTACAGTCATACGCCGCCTTCCCTTTCAGAGGGAAACCATAGCACGTCATGCTAGCTGCTTCATCAGGTAAAACCTACAGGGTCAGCATTACAAGTGTTGGTGAACTTGAACGCGCACACGCACATGCGTACACACACACACACACACACCACCAACTCCTGACATTTAATTCATGAACTCATAACATTTCATCTTATCCTTTTTAGCTTTCTTGTCGTGTGTCATTTCTGCAACTTTTTTTTGTTTTATCATTATTATCATTATTATTATTGTGTTTTTCATCATCAAAATGACCAGTATGGAGAGATGTTACTGCCCTGTGGAGAGGAATGTGGTGTTTTAAAACCCCAACCCCCACCCACCCCCCACCGCCACCACAACCACAACCACCCAAAAAGAAAAAAAAAGAAAAGAGAAAAGTGTTGAATGGTGAATGGTGAGATTTTAATTGGAGTCAGTGTGGTATCCCTAGAGAATACCTTGTTGATTTGTAGTGCATCAGTGGTCAGGTTTGATTAGCTTCTGGATAGCGTTAAGTACATTTTTAATATTCTTCTGACCTTGTTTGCCTTTGCGCCATATGCTGATTGATTACACCAATTCGTCAAGCTCTGAGCTTAATTGTACTAATGACTGATGTTTAAATCAGAGAAGGACATATGCAGTTTGGTACACAAAATTGTCTTATAATCTGTCTTCCTGTTCCTTTTCATTACATTAGAAAACTTTTTTGGGGAGGGGGGGAGGGGGGTGGGCTGGAGGGGAAAAGCCAACTCAAATGAGGATGCCCTGTCGCCTAAAAGGCCTGGCCTCCCGCTACGATAAAGAGATTATGTTGGTTAATTCAATAGGCTGAAAGCTATAGAGCTCAAAAGTTTGCAGCAATATCTTCTGTGCCGTGGAGGGCGCTGTCCGTGGTGCTGAAACGTGTGTGGCCTTCGTCATGAAGAGTGTACGTTTGCGCCTATGTGTTGAGAGATGCTGACCATGGTGCTGAAAGAGATTATATAACGACAATACAACAAAATCTCTCTCTCTCTCTCTCTCTCTCTCTCACTCACTCTCTAAGATCTGATGAGTTAATACTGTGTATTCCATCTGGAGAAGACTTCGCCTTCTAGGGCAGTGTCACAGCTGCCCTCCAAGATTTTCATCAGCCCCTCCATCACCCCCCCCCCCCCCCCCCCCCCCCCCCCCCAACCTTCATGAATTGTCACTGAAATGTAATTCCTCTTGTCCCAAATTGCAATAATTTTGCCTCTAAGAGACCCAAACATGACACTATTTTTTTTCTCTTTTTTAATCTGAGAAATAAAATCTCAGAAATTAAGAGTAATGAGATAGATTTGCTGATACGGAAGAATGAGATCTCATTGTTGCTGTGATAATTTTTGTTTTATTTCTCTGTCTCTCCCTCTCTCTCTCTCTCACACACATACACACACACACACACACACACACACACAGAGAGCTTTTGATCAGTTCCGAGCGGAGCCTTTTGGAATGACAGGGGAAGCCATATCTGCCTGAAAGACTGCATAATGAGGCATGTCAGGCCATTTGAGGAATGCTGTGTGAAACACATACAGTTTAATGATGCATATCTATGAGAACTGAGAACTCAAATCCACACGATAAGGACTGCAATTCCGCAGTTGTCTCCCTTAAAAGCTAACATCCGACACGGATATCTTTAAAACGAGAGCTTAAATAGTGCTGATGAGAATAACGGTTAAAATATCAGTACGTTCTGTGCCAGCTGACGCATTCTGTAACAATCAGTAGTGTTTGGCTTGCATTGGCTTCTTGAATGGTATGACAGGACATATGTGCAATGAGCAATATTAGTGGATGGAGGGTGGATGATAGAATAGTGAAGACTCTTGTTGTCACGCACTGCTTAACAAGTATGATTTGAAGGGCAAATCGTTATGTTTTCATGGGTGTGTGTGTGTGTGTGTGTGTGTTCAAAATACAGTTTTGGGTTATGAACATGTATGTATGTTTGCATTTGTGAGAAAGGTGTTTGAAATATTTATACATTTTCAGCTTGGCTGAAAAACACAGTGCACCACACTCTCCCCAGCCTCATACATAAGATCCGGTTTAATTAGAATCAGTCTTATGTTTCAGGGCTGTTTTCTTCTTTTTCCCACATCTGCAGCGTAAATATGTTTTAATGTTCTTTTCAAGGCAACAGATTTAAGAGTTCATCATACTCACAAACAAAACAAGCCAAGTGTTTAAACTCCAAAACATTTTTTGTTAATTCAGTAAAAAAAAAAAAAAAAAAAAAAATCCGCAGCTGTTACACTGAGTGTTCTCATTGGACATAATAATATCTATTTCACCAATTCAAAAAGAAACAAACATGAAAGATTATTTGTCCTAAAGCCCAGAGATGTCCTGCTGCAATACTTTATTATTAGTAATAGTAGTAGTAGTAGTAATAGTAGTAATAGTAGTATTAATAAGAATAAGAATCCAGTCCGGAAGTGTTTTTTTTTTTTTTTAGTTCAGGATACACTCCAATATTCCATTTAGTAATTCAGATGCTTAGCTGCACTGGCTATCTTTGTAGGGAACACAATCCCATCTGTTTAGACTTGAGTCTGCTATTTCCTCAAAGCACAAGAAACTTATCAAGGACTGGTCTTCAGAGAAGAGACACAAAGAACTCACTTTTGTTCAAATTTCTTTTGATATTTTATCTTATTGTTGTTATTCTTCAGCATAATTTGCTCTCTCTCTCTCTCTCTCTCTCTCTCTCTCTCTCTCTCACTCTCTCTCTCCTTCTCTCTCTCTCTCTTTCTGGAAAAGGGAAAAGTTGGGGGTTTTTTTAGCATTTCTGCAAAAACTTGCTACATGTTATTAGACATCTCTTCTCATCTGAGGAAGCACTTTCATGTGAAAAAATTCTAGGCCCCAAATGAGATGCAAGCTGGTTAATGTATCCCCATCGAAGGCTTTGATATCCCCAATTATGTAAACAAGCTTTAATAAGTAAACAAACAGGGCGCTACAATATTGAATCTGATGAAGACCCCGTGGTCAAGATGTCAGCACTTTCTTTCAAAGCGAAAGGGATCAAAGACTCCCAGGCTAGCCGACTGGCTTTGGCATTAACTCTTTGGCAGATTAAGCTCAGAGAAAGACGACCTCTCCTGTTTTCTCCTCCCGATCCTATCGACGAGCGCTTTGTCCCAACTGATTAACCTGCTGTCAGCTGTCTGAAACCCTCTGTCTGTTTAACCCAACTCCTTCCAATGTCAGCATGACTAACGGAGGTTTGCGGTTTGATTGAATAACGCAAAAGGTGCGACTTGGTGAAGAGAATGTTGTCTTATTAAGAACACATAGCAGTGAGAGAACCTGGAGCCAGTCGAATACGACGTCCGAGTCCCCGGTTTACCTTCTGTTATTGTTTCAGGTTCTATACTTTCCTTCTGTATTGGTCTACTGCCCCTCACTGCACAATGGGCTTCCTGCTTCAGACCAGACCTTTCAAAAGAGTTTTAAGTGTGTCTTTTTTTTTCTTTATATCTGTTGCATCTAAGTTGTGAACAACACACTTAAACCAGGCAGGAATGTGCAATTAACGTTGGCAGCTGGCGGAGTTAGCACCACATGCTAACTATGCAACCTTAATGGAGAGATTTCATGCACACAGCATGCAAAAGTCAGGCCACTGTTCTCAGTGAGTTTAAGTGTAATTTTACAGGGAGATTGGCTTACTTTTATTAATAGTGTGGCGGAGAGGGAGAGAGAGAGAGAGAGAGAGAGAGCTCATGAAGAGGACATTTCTACCTGGTCCTTTGACCATTCACACCAAAGGTAACCAGATCTGACCATGATTTTGCCCATTTCAGACAGTCTTTATGTCTTGCTTGGCTGAATTTTGCACACGCGATGCAAACTCAGTAGAAATACAGGAGGGACTCTCTAGTTTCATGTCAATGTCATACATACCGAACATCTCAGAGTTACGAATCTGATACATGCAAATCTGCAGTGTTTTTACTTACACGTTAAGCTACGTATATTGTGTCTCACATATGAGTTTCATTTCTTGAAGTGAAAGATACAAGTAGAAAAATCTGTGTAATATTACAAAATCATGAGGCAATGAGAATAGACTCTCATCATTTTCTTGAAAAAAAAAACATTAAAGTGGATAAAGTAAAAACATTTGCGAGCAAATTTATGAGTCAGTGTATATTGCCGAGGAAACAAAGACTATGCATGTATTGTCATTTCTCCCCCTAATCCAAACTGAGAAATTATAAATGAGAAAGATTTGATTTATTGATGATACCAGTGGACCCAAGTGCTTTTTGCCTCCAGCGCAACTCAAGGCTAAAGCAGTTATAACAAAGATAAAAGCAAAAAATGATGTTGAATTTCAAGCTATCCATAACAAATGAGTTCATCTCTCTCTTTTGATTTCATACCTCAGAAAACGTACCATAACTGACTATATGGCATTGAAATTCTTTTTTTTTTAGCGCAGGCAAAATGCACTTATCAAAACCTCCAGATCCCTTGAAGCATGGACTTGGCCTTCCTAAAAGACTGAAAAATATTAGAGGCAGTTCAGAAGCACATTATTATTATCTTCATATATTCACACTTGTTTCATATGATATTACACAAGCTGATTTTGCCTTTAGGTTTCCACTGACTACAATTATAATGGAATAATCTAATCTAAATGATTTTCATCATTTTTTATGCAAAGGTTATGTAAGGGACTCATCAGTAATGTGCCTCAGACATTTTCAAGTGTGTTTGAGTTGAAGAAAAGAAAACAGATTCAGTTCTAATAAATAATGATTGAAAGGTTTTTTTTTTTCTTCTTTTAGCTTTCTAGGTTTTGAAGAAATCAGAATATTGCCTCGAGTAGAAAAATGTGTAGTTTATTAAACTCAAGGATTTTTTTTTCCTGAGTAAATTTGGTTGTGAAAATGAAGCCTGACTTCTCAATGATAGATTGTCGTAGAGGTTTTTCGACGGATTGACACCTTGTATCCATCCCCTCTTAAAAAAAAAAAAAAAAAAAAGAGAGAGAGAGAAAAAGAAGAAAAAGAAAAAAAGAAAACAGGCACTTTCAGTCAACGTTCAGCGACGGCTCAGTTAGGAAAAAAAAAAAAAAAAAAAAAGCTGTACCAATGCTATTTTTATCCTGTGCTTTTTCATAATTGCGTTCCCATATTTTTCCCACATGGCTACTTAGTGACGACTAATGGCCTGGGTTTTCCGTAGGACATCTCAAAGTCTCAGTGTTGGACTTGCAGGAAAACAAATAACGAACAAAGCAACCTCCAGACTCTGACGAGCGGACACGAGGTCTCCTGCATCGTTAGCGTTGGCGGCCGCGAGCGGGAAAAAAATTTAACCCAACGCCAGGTTATTAACTATCCCGGTTGTCCTTGTTTTCCGGGAAAGACGAAAGAAAAAAAGAAAAAAAAAACTGTTAAGGGGTCATCTCCATTCTTTTTCCTCTCCTCTCCCACCCAAACCCCCAAGACCACTCTCTCTATTTACCCCTCGCTGGGTCTTTTCATCTCCTCTCGTCTTTTTTTTTTTGGTCTCGACTGTTGCCTTAGACTCTGAGGGCACTGCTGGGCATGGCATGCGGCATCGCCACCAGCCTGTCATTAAAGAGATAAAATTAATATATCAAAAAGCGGTTGGGTCCAGGTGAAGAGAGGACAATAACTTACGTGTGTGTGTGTGTGTGTGTTCATGTAAAAATGCATACATGTGAGCGAAATGTAATAATAGGGGAATGTGGGTGGGACAAAGGAGAGAAAACCAAAAGGATTGGTGGGTGGGTTGGGGGATGAGGAGGAGGAAGGGGGGGGGGGTTCATAAAGTGTAGATTGCTTTCCCTGCTGCACTAATTATGATGTAAGTGGAACAACAGCGTGAGGTGTGTGTGCGGTGATTAACCTCAGGCAGTTGAGAAATGGGTCTAATGAGGAGAGCGGGACATTGGATCTATTCAATCAATTTTTTTTTTCTTCCCCTCCTGTTCTACCACCACCCTCTCATTTTCTCTCTCTCTCTCTCTCTCTCTCTCTCTCTCTCTCTCTCTCCCCTTCAACCCTGTCTTCAGAAGCATTTAAATACGACTGTGACCTTGTAACGGGCGACAGAGACGGTCTCTTGATCCTATTTTGCGCAGCACAAACTCTTGATTTGTTTCTCCTCACTGGAGCATTTTTGGCGTGATTGAGAGGGCCTCTGTGGTGCTGTGTCTTGCCCGAACCCAGGTTATGTGAAGAGAGGAAAAGAAATGGTCTCTCTCTCTCTCTCTCTCTCAGTAGTCAGAGAAACGCTAAGATTCTTTTGATCACTGGGTTCACTGATTAGTCCGAATGCGACTTTGCATAGAAAAGACAGAGCAACGTGCTATCGAAATCAGCGGCGGATAATTAGGCGGACACTGTGTCATTGATTGAAGTGGCATTTTAAAAACACCATGGGTTTAATAAGCCAGATATCATTACAATTACGAGTGAGAGTCAAAGAGAGATACTCTAAAGAAATGTTTCACACCTAACCCATCTTACCCGCTTGACCCATCAGTTGGTCTTTTGTTCACACAGTTACCTTAGAAACAGCAAACAAACTGAAATTGTCACTGATACTCGGGGAGGCGAGGTGCATGTGAAGAGCTTATTTACATCATGATTTGAGATCAAATCCAAGGCAGGCAAAGCCCAGTACAGAAACTAAAGGTAACAAGAGAATAGACTAGGAATTAAAGCCAGGAAACGGGGGAGTGTCAGTTCATGGCAAATCGTGGTCGATGAACATAGGCAGACGGCTTCTTATACTTGGGAAACGGGTGAGAAACCTCGAGGGAGATTTCGCAAACGACAGTGAAAAAAAAAAAGCAGGAGTCATTACACAGAGAGTTAATGAGTTAATGAACAAAGAGCAGGTGTGCATGATGATATAATGATGAGTGGAATTAACCAATGATCACTAAGTCAGTGAAGTCAATTGCGGGGAGGCAGAGACAGAGGTGTTGTTGTTTTTATACACCCATCATGCAAACTTAATGAAAGTGAAATGATATTTCTCTTCATTTGTTTACCTAGAGTACTTCTTTTTTTTTTTTTCCTTTTCCTACACAGATTACAACTTACTGACAGACGATGAGGAAAATAGTGTAGCAGACATTTACATGTGTAAATTGAGATCTTTGTTTATCCATGAGTAGACAGAACTTTTTTTTATTGCTGTGTTGAAAATCTTGGAAAAACTTTACCACGTATACGACATATTAATGTTTTGATCCGGTAAAAATGATTTCGGGAGCATATTCACAAAAAAGCTCGTCATCTAGCAATCAAATTGAAACATGAGGTCTTTAGCACTGTTTCAACCTGTGGACTGTTAAATATAGGTCTGAAGAAGCAGTCATAGTGTGAAACCGTCTTAAACAAAACCAAGAATTCAGATGTGCAGCTCATGGGTTTCTTATCACTACTATTACGATGAAGTGCTACCACTTTCAAATGCTAACTTTTTTCAGTCAGTTGTTTCCTGTGTCCTACACCTTTCTAACTTCTAATGTGTGAATGAAGGCAATGACTAGGGAATATCTGATTCCGTTCCACACAGCACGTGTGCAATTGTGTGAACGTAACACACACACACGGATAAAACACACTATCAATGAGAGTGTGATTGCTAAAGGTGTCTCATTACTGCTTTAGACCCTTAAACACATTCTCACCCACCTACACACACACTCACACACACACACACACACACACACACACACGAATACACATAAATATGTGCGCACATTCACATTTCTTTTTTCTCGTTCGGCTAAATAAGGGGGTGCAAACAAGGTCACCCCGACAGAAGTGAAGTGAAACGGAGATGGTTCCGATGATTTGTGTGCCCCAGTTTTTTTAAGGTCTTTTCTCCTCCTACACCCCTGACTGCTAAGGTCTAAAGTAATAAGGGGTTTTGATTCCTTCATTAATTCCCCAGCCCCACATCCCTCTCCATTTCCTCAGGCGAGCCGCACGACTCCATCCTTGGCCACTGCTGAGCAGCATCCTCTGAATAATCAGCGAGTTTGAGTTATAGTTCCACCGCCTGATGCTGACACGCTGATCCGAAAAAGTGCTGCATACTCCCCTCACGGTTTCCTTTTTTTTTTTTTTTTTATTCTGTCCTTCTCCATCCTTCTTTCATCCTCTTTCACTCTCTCTCTCTCTCTCTCTCTCTCTCCTTCTCACTACTTACTTTTCAAGCATAAATTATGACTCACGGAGACTTGTTGCACCCTGAGCTTTTTTGGAGGTTGGAGAACGCGGAGAACGGAGAGACCCGAGGGTAGAAATCAAAATGAGGTTGTGCGGTTGACCCTCTTGCTCTATCCTTCATCCTCTCTCTCTCTCTCTCTCTCACACACTCTCTTTCTCTTTCTCCTTTTTCTTTTCATTTTTCCAATGGTGGCTTAGTCTCCCAGGCAAGCCTTAGTTGTTGGCATATTATGTATGTTAAGGAGATTCTTTCATTCCCTATTAGCATGATTAGGACTTGACCTTGTTAGGTCCCATCATCATTTGCCCCCCCTGAAGCGGCCAACTTTCATTTCCATCCCCATCTTGTCAGAATTAAACATTAGGGGGGGTGGGGGGGGGGGGGGGGCAGAAAAATAACTGCGTGACTTTTTTTTGCGAGAGATTTCTGAAATGACATTACACATGTGCCGTGCCGGAGGAGAAGTATTTTTCGACGGCCACTGTTTACGTATTGAAACTGCGCATTGCTCGAACAGCAGCAGAAAAAAAAAAAAAAACCTTTTCTTCTATTTCTGCTACTTTGTAGCCTAATTCTCTAACCCCCTTATGATAAATTTTTATATTCAAATGCAACACAGAAGAAACCACTTGTGCAAACTGAGGGGTGCCTTTAACAGCTACTGCACATTCATGCACAGTCAAAGAAAAGGGTTTACATACCAAACATTGCTGGGGTTTTTTGCGTGTGTGAAATGCTTTTTGGACCATTTTACTGAAATACTTGAGTTTAATACAGGTCTCTCAGAAATTCATTTAAGAAGCACAACTTTTTCTGTCATTCTCCGTAATGCCTTAGATCAAAGATCTGGGAGTTTGTATCTCTCTTTCTCATTTAACAAAAGTGTTACTTTCTGTGTAAGTTATTAAAAAAATAATAATAATAATGATAATTTTTAAAAAAAAGCCATGCCAAGTGCCTCTAACAATGAGCCAGCCTTGATCAGTTCAGTCTCTCAAAGAGGCTCTGATATCGTGTGTGATCTAACCCCACGCCTGGGCTACAGCAAACGATACTGACAGGTACGGACTGATGAGGCTCACATCGCCCCTGGCAACCACTTCCAGTCGCGAGAGTGCAGAGCAGCGCCGGCCCGTCGCCTCCCGTGTTCCTTGGCAAAGGACGTCGGCACCTTGATTTTCGGTCTCCATTTACCTTTTCATCCGTCAAACATCGTCTGGCGGGAATAATCGTCATCGGCGCTGACAAACTGCGAGCCCACCTAGGGTAATTAATGCACAAAAGTGAAGGCGTTTCTGTCGTCGCTTCCTGTGATCTACTGACGAAAAAAAAGAAAAAGAAAAAAAAAGCCCAACAGTCTACGCTTCTGAGCCATCGAGGGACGACCAACCTTCAATTTGCATTCTTGAAAAGTAGCATAATACAAACAGAGAGAGAGAGAGGAATAAATAAATAAATAAATAAATAAATACATGTGAAGTACAGTAGCGCCGATATACGCGTTTGCCACCTCTGCAGCACGTGAAGCCGACAGTCGTTTACAGAGAGATATCCAGGGCCCTCTTATCAGGAGAAGAGACAGGTGGCAGGTGCGTCAGCCTTTTAAGATGAAATAGAGAAAGAAAATACACATGTGGTGTGGGTTTTTTTTTTTTTTTTTTATGCCTATGTGCAGAAAAAGAAAGAGTCTCCTTCTATATCAATCATGTGTAAATGAGCGTTCTGATTTTAATGGACGGAGCTTTTGTGAATCAGTTGTTTTCATGAATAAGTTATGTGCTCTCCTTTAATATTTCTAAATTACAGGAATTCCGTTATTATTTTATTGCGTGTAAGCAGCTAAAGTTCAAAAAAATTAAAATTCGCAGTAAGCTCAAGGGGTAAAATATGACAATGAAACATCCAGTTTCAAAGGGAGATGATGAATGAATAGGGCTGTATTGGAAAATAATGGTATTATCTTAGAATGACTTTGGCTGTCGGTCTGAAGCATTTTAGCGCATTGAGAAGCTATCAAATACAGCAGGACACCCATTGCTTCTCGTAGCCAAATCTCTCTCTCTCTCTGTCTCTCTCTCTCTCTCTCTCACACACACACACACACACACACACACACACACAGGCGCGTGCACGCACACACACACACACATTGTCAAGCATATGCTTATCATCATGCCACATGTGTTGCCTTCCTCAAGACAAACAAGAAAACAGAATGGTTCCCTTTGTCCCTTGAGGGATCGAGAGGGAGAGACGGACTGATCGTGTTCCAGGCATTCTGGTCTGTGTGGAGTCATCCCGGGAGCTTCGGGGCTATGAATCCGGACAAGCAGCTGGCTGCTTTTCAGAACCACAGAAAGTCAAGGGCCAAGGCCCCCAGAAACCACGCTCCCATGACGGTCTGGAGGGATGAAACTGCAGATTGATTTTACACTTTAAAAATGTGAAAAAGACAGTGTCATTTAAATGTGGAACACACACAGGAACACACACACACACACACACACGCAGTGTCTTACGCAGTGTCGGTTTCTCTAGAGTAGCCACAGCATTACCTGGCTGTAGCTACAGCTTGGCCATTCCACTGCTTTAGGAAACAACCTGTTCCTATTGTCAAAGTTATGCTTTCACCAGGAGAGCTTCTCAGCCCACCCTCCTAACCTAACCCCCGACACCGCCCTTGGACCATACCATCCCTGCTGTGATTCGCAAACATGGGGTTCATTCTAGCCATTGTACAGAAGTTGCAGAGAGAATGTATTATTTCGCCGCTCCAATATTCTTTAATTTACAGCAGATCCACACTTGGGGAGCATAAATCACAGAATGTCCTCATTATATACTCCAAAACTCAGCATGGTAGACTGGTGCAATTCTTTTTTTTTTTTTTCCTTTTCTTTCTTTCTTTAAAAACTCGGGAAAGGGTCTACAAGTGAATACCATCCTCTACCACAGAGAAAGGTAAGAAAATAAAAAGGTGACCTCCTGGGGAAGGTTGAATAGATGGACATCGAGCAGAACAACCATCGGCAACAGGCCAGAATAACTGTCCAGGGAACAATCAGAAAAACAGGCTGACACATAAACTTATACTTCATCAGCCTTAATGTGCACAATTTCTACCACTCAATGTGGTGAGAAAGAGATTTCAAGACATTGATCGTTTTATTTTCGTGTGTGTGTGTGTGTGTGTGTGTGTGTGTGTGTGTGGCAGTGTGTGTGTGTGTGGGGGGGGGGGGTTACTAATATTTTTTGGAAGATTAAAATCACTGTTGTGTCCTGAAACAAACCTTGACTAGACTGCTAGATATGACATAGAGATGCATTATCTCTGAAGTCGGTTAAAAATAGAGACAAAGTGAAAGATAAGGAAATAAATTAGACCATTTCGACGAAATATTATCACAGATGTACATACGACAATGTTAAGACTCAGTCCACATACGTATGGACCAGAGCAGTACTGATAAACCATGAGCTCAATATTTTTATAATCTACAGCATTTCTAAAACACTGAATAAAATATCATTTCTTGTTAATGTTACAACATATTTTCAAATTTAAAAGAAAAAAAAGTGAAATGTAAGTAGTCAGAGAATGAATTACTTGACAGTACAAGTACATGCATTGACCTTAAGGGTCCTTAAGTGCATTTTATAACGTAATCCACTTAATTATTTACAGCAAGTGTCCACACATGATAATAGTTAACTCTTAATGAATAAAGTGTGTGGAGAGAGAGGCAAAGTAGTGGAACAGTTTACCTTGCCAGGGATTTATTATATTTGGGAATGTCTCCTCATTAAACCTACCAGCAGCTTCACTGAACCAGGACAACACTTAGAATCTCCGATGTTAAAACAGTTTTCTGTCTTTGATGTTTTTTGTTCAGCTCAGAGTTTAGTTTGAAACAAAGGCTGTTATAAAATGAGTGGTATAAATTATACATGTAGGAGAAAAGAGAAATAGAAGAATCTAAAACTCATAAAACTATAAAACCCCATCATAATGATATTTGACTATAACATATTAACCACATACTGAATGTTGATAAATTGCGCATGAATGGATCAACTGGACTATACGCTCTCACATGGAATACGAGGCCATACTTATTGGTTGTCCTGAATTTGCCAACGAGGTTGATTCATAACCAAATGCATAACCGGGTAAGATGCATAACCAAATACCTTTATAGCCTTGAAGCCAAATGACATGAAAACTAATGCAAAATAACCAGAGAGTGGAGGACAGCAAAGGGAAACAAAAAAAGTCTTTAAAGTTGACCAGGGTGTTCTTGTAGATATATTGGAGCATATTAACTACAACAAAAGGACACTGCATTGTATGCCAACTACTTGTGCCTGATTCTGCCTGTCTAGGGAAGAGTCCGGCACAGTCAGCAAACACACACAATAATATTACCATAGAAATGAAACCGCCATAGGTAAACAGAACCGAAAAAGAAAGGGGGGGGGGCATGAGAATTTTCACTCTCTCTGCAAACTGTAAAAGATCCTTGTAAAAGTGAGACCACTTGTACCTGTCCTGCCATTGCTAGTAAGGCTTTGACTGGTATTGAAAATATATCAAACGTCCGTGAAAGCTTGTCCTTGTCCTTTGGCAGGTCTGATTTTTTTTTTTTTTCTGCCAGTCCATCTGAAAGTGACACAGGCGGTCGCTGGTGGCATTTCCGACCTCTCAGTTTCACTGTAACACCCAAAAAAGAAGCGAAGAAAGCTTGAAGGGATGCCACGTCCTCTCATGCTGTCGTCCTGCGAGTCGGGGCTCAGTTTGACAAAGTACTGGACACTTTGGATGACTCAGCACCACAGAGGTTACATTCATCCAGGCTCAAGGGTTCAAAACATCATAGCGGTTTCTCGAGAGCAGAAAAAAGGCAATGGTTTGACAACTCGTCACTCACAGACAAGCAGTCAACATCCGTGGAGAGGAGCGGAAATCACTGAACAGGTTCCTCAAACACTCAAAAGCTCCAGGCGACTACCAGCATCCGATAATACCGTGATCTTTAAACGGATAGTCAGTTGTGCTTCTTTGTTGTTGGATTTCCCATACAACCAAATCAGAGATGTTCGTTTCGTGCTTTCACATGTCAGTTTCACAGAGAAACTTTTGGTCTCTTGCTACTTGGTTTTAAAACATCTACGGGGGGAGAAAAAAAAAAAACTTTTCTGGGATCGATTTGTTCTGTTTTGAATTTTGTGTTGAAATGGGGGGGGGGTTTTGTGACAACCAGCTGACACATCTGGTCACAACTTCTGCTTTGCTACTGGTGGCAACCCCAAAGCCCACTTTATATTGAAAATATTATTACTGATATAATCATCAAAAACTTGAACTTCACTTGACGGAAATTCTGAGAAAAAAAAAACAAAGCTGCTACATCTGACCTGTGAAGACAAACTCATCACACATCCGTGGGTTCTCTCAGAAATAACTTGCACTCTGCAAAACAAGCTTTACTCTCTTTTTTTTTTCTCGCTTTGTCGTTGACAGCAACACAAAAAATGAAGTGTAAAATGAAGTTATCCATTTGACAGCAAAAACTGACAGCACAACACAACATCAGAATCACCTGAACTCCTCACATCTACGCGTGTTTTTTTTTGGGGGGGGGGGGGGTTGGTTGCCCTAAGGGGCTGTCTAAAGTGGTGGCACAGGGTGGCACCGGCCCCCTCCAGAAATGTGATTGGCCTCGCCAGTGCTTCCCTGCCCCCAACGCCATTGCGCTAGAGTACTGTCAATCTGACAATGCCCAAGGCCATTGGATCAGAGCACTGTCAGTCGCTGCCTGTAAATTTGATAATCCTCAACGCAACTGGATAAGAGCGCACTCAGTAGCTACTTGATTTGCGATACGGATTCACAGTACCACGTTTTTCAAACAGGAGGAGAGACACTACTCGACCACAGCCCATGTCTCTGTTCATGGTCTGTACACACTCAGTTATCCATTTTGAAATACAGTAGTCCTACCTTATTGGTGGGTACGTTCCAAGATCCCGACGGAGGCCTCAAACCACAGATAATACGGTACGCTGTATGTGTTTTTTCCTGTACATACATACCTATGATAAAGTTTAATTTATAAATTAGACACAATAAGAGATTATTCATGTCTCGAGCAGAACGGAGCGAGATGATTTCATCTCACTACTCTGAATGGCGCACAATTTAAAACTTATGAATTGCTAATTTCTGGACTTTTTCATTTAATATTTTTGAACCGTGGTTAACCGAAGCCGCGAAAAGCGAATCCACGAATAAGGAGGGTTTACCATATGTGGACTGGGGTGTTGTCGTTCTCAGCTAGAATAATATGCATATGCAGTTGAACTCCAGAAAACAGCAACAGTACTGAGTGATGTAGCCTGTCTACGGCGGAAGGCTACTGGAGCCTCGATATCCCTGAAGACGACCCTCGCGGGTATAATGGCTTTAAAGGCTCCCAGGAGTCCCATTATAATATTATGTAGCTAGATAGTTAGCTTAGCTAACATAACTTCGGCAAACTAGTGAATGACTATCCCGTGTTAGTCAGCAGCGGTGCACCACCACATAAATAGAAAATAGGCAAGTATTATTTTATCAGCTCTTCCTGTTGTTTTCCCAAATAGACTACAATAAAGTGGTAAATACTGACATATGAGGTTTGAGAATGTTAATTTAGCAATCTGATCCAATGACGCTGAGCTTTTTAAACTGTAGAATGGTTTATACCGTTACGTTTGTATTGGAACAAAACAGTGTTATTTGCGGGTGCGGTGGGAGAAATTATTTGCGTATCCAAAAACAGCTTCACAATTGAATGATTCTACCTTTAATCAGACTGGGTCATAGCTATCAAATGTATAGCTTTGTGTAATATTAATGGCTAAGTTAGTGACTTAATGGTTTGTATTTATTTTTTTTAGGGCATAAGGCAGTGGACAAGAGCCTGAAAATCGTGCCTGATGTTTTCTAAGTCAGTTTTCAACACTGTATTTATTTCTGATTTATTTCTGACCTTGTGTGGGTCTGCATTTAAACCTGGTGTGATACTGAACACTTAGATTAGACAAACAGGTTGTGAGAGACTTTTAGCTTTAGACCACAGTGGATCTCTCAGCTAATCTCAGTCAGTAACACAGTAAACAGTTTTCACTGGCATTATCGTTGAATGGGGCGATGTATGCTGTCAGCTCCCAATGGATATTATGTTAGATCTTTCTGACAGTGCTACAGTGCTAACCCATAGAAACCTTGTCATTACAAACAACTGTTGTTGTTGTTGTTGTGGTTCTTCTTCTTCTTTTTCTTGACAAAAACACTTGTTGACATCTTTTAACAGTGCATGAGGGAAAACTGACATGTCATCAATACTGAATGTACAACAAGAGGCATGAAATGTACGAAAAATGCCGAGTGCTTTGTTAATATTGCCTAGCAACCGTTGCAGTCATGAAAAGGTGGACTTACATGGTCAGGCGGTACAACACACGTGCATGAATTCAGCGGACAGAAATTTTCTAAAGAAGTTGTAACTCGTGTCGAGAACATCATCCTTCATGTAAATCTTCTCTCTCTCTCTCTCTCTCTCTCTCTCTCACAGAGCGTCCGCTTTTTCCATTCATGCCTTTATTGCCTATTGTCTAAGGATGTGTTTGTTCCAGTAACTGAAGCAATTTGCTCACACTTGCTCTAAGATAATCTCCTTTCATGGTCTGCTTGCCCGCATATTCAATGTCTCTCACCTGGAGACAACACAGGAGGAAGACTGACTCTTTTTTGTTTGTTTGTTTGTTTGTTTGTTTGTTTGTTTTAAGGCAGCTAGGTCTTTTTTTTTTCTTTCTTTTTTTTTTAACAGCCACCAATCTTTAAAATCCTGGTCGCTCGTTTTTGGCAAACCATTCCAAGTGAATTCAAATGTGCCTCCATGTGTGTGGTTAATCATGGGTCTTTTTGATTATCCTCTTTTGATCTTTCCTCTCTCTTTTTTTTTTTTTTTTGTGTGAGTCTCTTTGTTGGTGGAGTAATTGTTGATGTTATGCTGATTGCTCCTACACCCCTGTGCCCTTTCCAAAAACACTTATCCCTCCTCGCTTCGCCTCCCTCCTCCCAGCACCCCGTTTCCCAACCCTCTGTCTGAATCATCTTCTCCACTGTAAGCCCCCCCCCCCCTCCCCACCTCACCCCAAACACACTCCCCAAACTCATTCAGATTCAAAACACATTAAGGCTCTATCATTATAAAAGAAAGAAGGAGTTGGGGGGGGGGGGGGCAGAATCTGTATTTTCTTGCTACCTTTATGTTTGCATTCATCAGTTATTCGGGGAGGTCTCAGCTTACAGTAATTGTAATTTATTCCATGGATTACTGCCATTTTAAAAGTGTCTAAAGAAATGTTTGGTTCATATCTTGCCTGATAAAGAGCATTGCGAGCTTTGTTTTTGGGGGTGGTTACTGAAGCGGATCTGTATACAGCTTTATTTTTACCCCAGGTAACCTGCTGTTTTGGTGCGGCTGTTGATGGCAGTTGGTCAGAGTTTCGTACTTACTGACTGGCCAATTAGAATCCGCACATCAACGCAGCTGTTCTTAGACGCATCTCCAGTGACCAAGCTCAAAGACTCTCAAGACATGTATAAAAACACCCTGCCTGCCTAACCACCATGCCAGCTAACTGCTTTTTGTGTATTTTGTATGCTTTTGGCCAATATGCATGCAGGACGATCCACATCTAGAACGTTACATTAATCTCGCTAATGTGTGGAGCTTGCACGTCATAATGACAGCGAGAGTTTCTCCAAATGAGGAGATTTCTCATTGGGTTTTTTTTTTTGTGTGTGTGTGTGTGTGTGTGTGTGTGTGTGTGTGTTTGTTTTTTCATACTGTTGTTGCCAAGGGACAAAGACATTGTGTGCAGTCCCTGTTCAGACAAAAAATTAACTAAATAAACAGTAGGCTATATCTGGCCTGAAAATGTTCAGTATGGTTTGTCTTAAAATAAACGTTTTGCTTTTATATTTATTTTACTAACAGACATGTTTGTGTAGGAGTTCCTTACACACACACACACACACACACGCAGATCTTAAGCACTAAGGTGCCCGTCGGTCTGTGGCATGCTGCAACAACACGGAGGCATATACATTTTCTTGTCAGAGAAACAAATGAGCCTTTAAATTGTCTGCAGAGCTCAGGGAGTGAAATTTATACATCTGGTTATCAAACCAAAAGTTCAGAACGTCTGCCAATAGACAAAGTAACGATGAAAAATCACCAAAGCTATCAGACGAGACTTAGACCGAAGCAGGTCGTCGTGACAAACAGCACAGGGGTGATATTTTACAGGTAAAAAAGACAAAAAAAAAAAAAAAAGAAATAAAGAAAGAAGAAGAACAAGAAGAAGAGGGTGGGAAATAACACGGTTCTGAACTGATGTTTCCTTCCCCCGTTAAAATCATGAGCTCTTTAGTCAGGTTTTTTTTTTTTTGGAACCGAGAACATTTCAAAATTTGGAGCGAATCCTGGCGGCACGGCGGCGCAGTGGGTAGCGCTGTTGCCCCGAGGTCTCGGGTTCGATCCCCGGCCCAGCCGCCAGGGTCCTTTCTGCGTGGAGTTTGCATGTTCTCCCCGTGTCTGCGTGGGTTTCAGCCAGGAGCTCTGGTTTTCTCCCACAGTGCAAAGACGTGCAGGTTAGGCAAACTGGAGACACTAAATTGCCCTTAGGTATGACTGTGAGTGTGCTTGTCTGTCTGTGTGTCTGCCCTGCGATGGACTGGCGACCTGTCCAGGGTGTTTCCCTGCCTTTTGCCCTATGAGCGCTGGGATAGGCTCCAGCCCCCCCCCCCCCCCCCCCCCCCGCGGCCCCAATTAGGATAAGCGGCTTTAGATAATGAGTGATGAGTGAGTGAATCCCCTTACCGCACTTACGAACACAAGGCCGTACCAACGTTGCCTTCGCTCTAGGTGTTGGACATGTGTGGTCCATGATGGTCTTTACCAGCGGTCGTGATCACAAGGCTACATAGTGAAGGTAACTGGGAAGGGAAGATGGATAATGGCATGATGGGATTTAATAATCCAAAAACGAGGGGGGGGGGCAAAAAAATGCTTATTGCCCTATAGCCATAAAATTACGCCGAAGAAGACGTGAAGCGAATATTCGTCGATCTGGTAATTGTCTCTAAATCTGCAATGAAATTCTCAGCCCTAAAATTTGATGTATTCCATGCATAATACCCATCATTTCATGGAGGGATGTTTCAAATCTATTGTGTAATTAGGTTTATGTTTATAGTTAGAGGTCTATGGTTATCACGTCATACTCGTTTCATAACATTCATGGATGTCACCTCAGTGAAATCAGTTATGAATATTTGGTTGAGAAAAGACATGAATAATTTTTTTTGCGCCTCCTATAGCTGGTAACGGCCCTGCTCTTTCTCTCGCTCTTCATTTTTGCTCTTTTCTTTTTCTTCCTATTTTCTTCAATGCTTTTTTTTTTTTTTTTACTAAGAGGATACAACATGTTCTCATCTTACAGAGAGAAATGACTTAAAGGCTTCTATCTCAAACACGCTTCTGGAGCATCTCAAATTGAATTTGATCACGGAGTGTTGTCTCCTAATTTTCTTTGAGTTTTTCGAGGTGCACATCCAATTCATGTCACTTAACGCCCAGACTTTCAACATGACACGCGTCAGAGACTTGGCCGCTAAATCTAAATTAATTCTGTGTGCCCGCTTTGGTATTCATCTCTAAGGGGTTAGTCTTATGAAGGCGGATTCAATAAATCAAAAACGACGACACTTTCTCTCTCTCTCTCTCTCTC